>NW_017671352.1:152410-181520 GCF_001879085.1 Nicotiana attenuata | reverse complement strand
GTGATTTGATGGTTTTAGCGTTGTTTGAAGTGTTTTGAGGATTGGAACAAGTTTGAATAAGGTATTAGGATGTGTTGGTATTTTTGGTTGAGGTCCCGGGGGCCTCGGGGTGAATTCGGGTGGTCAAACGGAAGGTTTTTGGAGTTAATTGCAGGTTCAACCTTGCTGGTATCTGTTGGTTTCGCACCTGCGGTTATGGGACCGCAGGTGCGGTCTCGCTGAAGCGATTGGAAGATGCGCAGAAGCGGAAGTCTTGGCCCTTGCCAGATTCCGCAGGAGCGGAAGGAGGACCGCATAGGCGGCCTCGCAGAAGCGAGCAAGGCCTCGCTGGAGCGGAATTTGGAACCCTGGTCAGGTTCCGCAGAAGCGGAGCATTGGATCGCTTAAGCGGTCCCGCAGATGCGATTGGGGACCGCAGAAGCGAAAGGTTGCCTTAAGTGAAAGGTCCGCAAAAGCGGACGTTGACCGCATAAGCGGAAGCCGCAAAAGCGGTACTGGAACCGCAGAAGCGAAATGCCTGGCAGTTAAGTGAAATTAATCATCTTCGCGAATTTTTGAAAGAACAACATTTTGGACTTCGGACTAAGGAGATTTTGGGCGATTTTTGAAGAGGGTTTCGAGGGCTATCATCAGGTATGGATTCTTGGACTTAGATTATGATATTATTGTGTATAAACATGGATTAACACTGAAAACCCAAGGAATTAAAGGGTAAAATGGAGGTTAGGGCTTGAAACTTAAGAAAGTTAAACTAGGGATTTGAGGGGCCAAACGAACTCCGATTTTGGTGAATTTTATATGTATGGACTCGTGGCGAGACGAGGAATCCGGTGATGTAAATTTCGTAATTTTTCGAGAAGCGGGCCCGGGGCTCGAGTTTTTCTAGTTTCGAGATTCTTGCTAATTTTCGATTGTTTTCGTTTGGGTAGTGTTCCCTTAGCATATTGTGATGTATTCGCTCTGATTTTGGTTAGATTCGACGCGCGTGGAGGCCGGTTTGAGGGGCAAAGGCGTCGCCAGCTAGGAATTTCACCGGTTCGAGGTGAGTAATACTTGTAAATGATATCCTGAGGGTTTGAAACCCCGGATTTGCACATCATAGTGCTGTATTGTGGTGACTTGCACGCCAGGTATGAGCGTGGGGTAGAGCACCGTTGGGGATTGTGACTTGGTCCGTCCCGATTGTTGATTTTACTGCGTAATTGACTGAAACCTACTTGATGCTATCGTGATTTGGGTTGATTTCCATGTTTTGGGCTTCGTGCCGATTATTTGAATCCTTTAGGGATTATTATCACTGTTTTCATGACACTTAGCATATTAAATGATTTCAGTCCTGAGTTAAACCTTGTTTTGAAATGTGCAGTCATATTGCTAAAGTTTAAAGACTTAAATTGCATTTTTCTGATGTTTTGAGTTAAAAGCTATTACTTGACATTGCCCGAGTGGCTCATTTGCATGTTCTGGACTGAGGATGGATCGGGCTGCACGCCGCAGCGATGCTATGATGATATTGCGCTTGGGCTGTAGGAGCCCCTCCGGAGTCTGAACCCCCACAGTGAGCGCGGGTACCCAAATGGATCAGGCTGCGCGCTGCAGCGGTTATATGCATTGCATTGCATTCATGCATTGGTTCCTGTTTGTAATACGTGTCATGACATTCAACACTCTCATTTCATTGGCATTCAAGCTACTTCTTGCAATGTTTACCAGACGCCCTGGTGTTATTTGTTAGTGGAGTGTTGTGGCCGAGGGGCTGACTTATGTGCGGACTTGCACTATCTAATTACGCATTCATTTGCTTGACTGTTGGAAAAGGGTATTTTCAAAAGAGGTTTTTAAACTGAGCCAGATATTTTCTAAAGGATTTTTCACGGTTTTTACTGTTTTCTCAAAGGGTTGTACTGTCCTATTTAGCATGATGGAGTGCTCTTACGTGATTTCTTGTCTCTCAGTTATTATTTACTCTTATTACCACTGAGTTGGAAGTACTCACTTTACTCCCTGCACCTCGCGTGCAGTTGCAGGTAATGTTCACCCGGTAGCGGGTGATTAGCGGACTGAAGCTATTACTAATGTAGCTGAGCAAGGTGACCACCAGCGTTCGCGGCACCGTACTTCATCTTTTGGATTCCAGATTTCATTTTATATATATATATGACCCTGTAGTTGCATTCCTACTTCTTAGATGCTCGTGACTTGTGACACCCCGGTCGGGTAGTAATTAACAGTTTCTAATGCCATTAAGTTGTATCTTCTATTCATTTATCTTTAATAATTGTTAGTGAAAGGATTTGGGTTAGTTGGCTGGCCTTGTCTTCACGAGAGGCGCCATCACGATCGGGTATGGGTATTGGGTCGTGACAAGTTGGTATCAGAGCCTAGGTTACTAGGTCTCACGAGTCATGAGCAGGTTTAGTAGAGTCTCGCGGATCAGTACGGAGACGTCTGAATTTATCCTCGAGAGGCTGCAGAACGTTTAGGAAAACTTCCCATTCTTGGAATTCTTATCGTGCATACTTGATTCAGCTTGAGATATAACTCTTGAAATTCCTTCCACACGTCTGTATGCGCACGCGAGCGCTCAGTATTATATGTGCCTTGACGGCTTGTGATTCCCCGATCAAGGGGTGAGATGTAATCTCTGTGAGTTTGATGTTGGGCCAGTCTGGAGGACTTGAGGCCGGATCCTTGCCCATGGCTCGAGCACTGAGGTGCTGATTGTGTGAGCAAGTGTTTTGAACTTATATGTTCAGTATTGCCCCTATTAGCCGGAATGGTGATTTGGTATTCATGTGATGAGTATGTTAGTACTGCGAGATATAATTATATGACTTGGTAGTGACAAAGAAGTCTGCAGGATAATAGATGAACTGTTAAGTGATTCGTCTCCTATTGTGGATTGATGTGTAGCCCGAATTATGGGCGCGTGAAGAACATTGCCGTACCTCCTAGTTGGGAAGTGAAGGGCATTGCATGCGGCGGTATGAGTTCGGACTCAGGAAGACTAATGACTGAGTAACGTATATGATGGTGAAAGGTATGCTGAAGTACTAAATTGAGGCGAAGCAGGGGTCATCTCCTGCGGAGTGTTCTTGAGTGGTATGGTCCTTACGTGTATGTTAGAAGATCTCATGTGTAATAGAAGGGTATGTGTTGAAATTTAAAAATTTGGGTCGCTTAAGAGAGTGGACTCAGTTGATGTGGGGATGAATGCGAGGGTTGTAGAGGATTTCAGTACTAGACGATCCGTGTTTTCACAAACTTGTAGATGATTTGAGTTTAATCTCACCATGACATTGTGGCATCATTACAGTAAATGTTTTATGAGTTGTTAAGCATGTCTTGATATATGGCTTCGAGCCAAGTTGGGGAGGTTGCTGTTGATTAGCTGATTGCACGGTTATGTGCTATGTTGGGTATGTCTCGAGGTATGCTGGCGAGTTAGTTCTAGTTACACAGATTGAGCCGAGGATGGCACGAGTGAAGCAAAATTTCGACAAAGGTTATATTATGTTCCATAGGGTATGAGAATTTCGGAATGTCTAGAGTTGTTGTTGGTAAAGAATGCTCGGTGCATAGAGCAGGAAGTTGCTTGGTTGTATTGGGATGAGGGTCTCATTTTACGGTATCGGAGTGTCAATAAAGCACGAGTGGTTCTGTTCGTTAAATCAGGTAATTTGCAGTTGTATAAGAGAGAATGACTCTTGAGAATGGTTTTAATGTGTTCAAGAATCTACATGTAGCACTCAGGTGTTTTAAGGTGGTGTATGTGACTAAAGACAGAGTTTCAATAGAAAATGTCAAGACTTGTGGTATTTTTATGTTGATCATGGGATCCTATGTGTCGATACCTGGAAAGTAAAGAAAGCGAATTTAGATTCGCAGAAAGTTCTCAGAGTGAAGTATTCTGGAATGTGGTAATTCTGGGAAACAATTGAGAGAGTATTCAATGGCCTATGGGTCTTAGACAGTGTGGTCTTATGTTCGAGTCTCGTGTGGTAAGCTTGGATTGAGGCATTGTGATGCTACAGCGAGGGAGAAATATCAAGTGGATGATGAATCAAAAAGGGAAATTAGATAGATGGAATAGCTTGATAGTAGACCGAATTGGTATGGTAAGGATGTGATTAATTCTTCGTATGTGTTCGAGGTAATAGGCTTTTGCAGGTATTGTGCAGCAAGGCTCTTGAGTTCTGACAGCTTGCTTAGCTTGGTTCGGGTAGAAGGATTCAGTCCTGGCAGTTTAGCTTGTGCAATGGAATTGGGGGAGAGTTCTTGATAAGTTTTACCGTGGTTTAGAGGCGTATAAATTGCCTATGGGCATGCGAAACATGGAATGTGTAATGATTTCTCTTCTTGATGGGATTGATGGAGAGTTCTTGACTAGTGGAGTACGTAGATGTTTGTGGTTAGGAAGGGAGATGGAGTTCTCATGTTATACTAGTGTGGTATGGTATATGCGATATGTGGTGGAGGATTGGGATTGGTGTGTGTAAGGTTACGGTTCTGTTCATAATGGAAAGTCATTAAATTCTTAAGCAGCACGGACAGCTGCAGGTGATTAAAGAATCGATCTTCAAATGATTAAGGAAAATGGTATTGCCAACCATAGTGATTCGACGGGGGTATATGTTCCAGTAAAAGGGCAATGTGATGTAAACTGATAATACTTCGGTAGTGTTGCGGCATCTGGGATCGACTGTTGATATTTGAGTTTGTTTGATGGCACAGGGAAACTTTAGAATACCTTTCGTGGGATGATTGGGTACTTGAGGTGTGATATGTATTCTTACGGCGCAATTTGGGATCAGGTATAGTGATTTGTGTGCTATATGGAGTTGGAGACTAGGAGTTCTCGTGTTCAGGCTATGCAATTGTTGTAAATCGTGTGTATCGGCACCGTCTAGCGGTTATTGTGAATTAGAGGTCTGAGTGGATCTTTCTTTGCTTGGTATGCCAGATTTTGGATATGATATTGGATTGTAGACTGGTTGTCTTAGTGTTGGATTATTCTAGTCTATTGTACTACGGGCTATGCCGGAAATGCCACGGGTTGAGTGGCAAGGTGCATTGGATTATGTTCTTGCATAGTGGTATATATTTCAAAAGATTCAGCGGACAGTTGAGAAGGATTGCTTTCCTTAATCGGGCCTTCGCAACGGATGTCAGTGGAGAGGTTTCTACCATTGATTCAGTTCTGGTATTGAGTGACCTTTTCAGATGCGTTCCTTGTGGCCGGGCATGTTGCCGGGCGAGGTTGTGAATTTCGATGTTGATTTGGTGCCGGGCACCGTATTGTACGGCTCCGACAGGAGTTATAGTAGTGGAAGGAGCAGCTTCAGGCTTCTTGATAATGAGCTCGTTGGCAGGCCAATGTGGCTACGTTTTTAGCTTGAGTTAGCTTGGTTAGTCCCGAGTTGTATTGTTGAGGGATAGGTTGGATCTATCGTTATTGAGCTTGTTTAGGGATTTGGGGAGATCTATGAGTTGCTTTCTGTGCTGTGGGATGTCATGACTTGTTGGCTATAGGCACATGTGGTGCGGTCCTATTTGAGACTCATAGAGGAAGTAAAGCGGGAAGAGTGATTGAGTGTTGCTCAGCAAATGGAGTATTGGTTATGGCCTATCGGGTTGTATGTCATATGTTATTGGTTTCACCGTGGATGTAATGAATTGCTTTGGTTACAGACATCAAATGTGCGTGGCTGTCGATTTTGATCATAGCGACTTGAGGTGCTTCATGTGTAACAGTGTTTGGATATGATCGCGCATTGTAGCGAGGCTACGTGGAGTTAGGACCCTTCGAGGTAGATTCAGGTGTTCTATTTCTATGATGTGAGACGGGGTCTCAGCCTTGTGTTGTGATGATACTGATGAGCTTGAAGTACAGCTCTTTTGTTTGAGTTATTTTCATGATTTGAGTATATTCAGGTCGTTTCTTGTTGGTACGCGTATTATGCAAGTTGTGGCTTAGGCCTGTGTTGAGGTTCATATCACCAGAGTGGTGTGTTGGGTTCGAGGTGATCGTCAGAGTCATTAATAAACGCGAACAGAATTGATTGCAGCTTGTTAGAGAGATAATATCAAGGTATGGCCCCGAAATCTGTTGTGATATTAGTCAAAGGGAAGTGGCTTAATGAATGGTGGATCTGAGGAATAGTTACGATCTATCGCGTGTTTCATTTGTTGTTGGCAGTATATGGAAGTGTTGGAATAAGACTTTAGCTAATAAAAGATTTTCTATCGGTATTTGGTTATTATGGGCAACTGCTGTAAATAGAGGCGCCATCATGACCGGGTATGGGAATTGGGTCGTGACATTTTGGTTCTAGTAGTAATGATTTTTTACAACTAAATGAGCTTGAAGTTTATTTGTCGCAGCAACTTGAGGAAGTGAATCCCGACGGCACCTTTAATATTTTGTAATGGTTGAAGGAAAAAGAAAAATACTTTCCGGTTCTTTCAAGGATGGCCCGAGATATTTTAACTATTCAAGCTTCAACGGTGGCATCGGAGAGCATTTTCAGCCAAGCAAAACTTCAAATTGGTGATTATAAAACATCTATGAGGGAGGGCTTGAAAAAATCAGTACTTTTCAGAGATTGAATCCGTTCAGAAAGAATAAATTTTGGACTTGTTGAATCACAACCAGAGGTAGACGAAGCTTACGAAGAAATGCTAACTGAACTTGCTGAGGATGTTGCTTTGCCCGACATTAGAAGCGGCGATGACCAAGCTACTTATCCGCCACCACCAATGAAACTTCCTCCGAACCTTGAAGACTTTATGATATTTTTAAGAGATAACATGTAACTTGTATGAACAAAAATTGGTATGTATTATATAACTTGTATTTTGGCACATTTTGATTAGTTCCTTTTTCTTCTCAATGGTAGTATTAGCACCTTGTTGTGCTCATTCCATAGGGGGGAGAAAGACTAAGAAAGATATTGCCATATTTTTTTATTGCTATAATAAAATTGCAAGGCATTGCTTTGAATATCTTTTTACAATATTTTTGTCTTTAAATTTGAATTTAAAAGTTAGGTCACAATTGTATAATAAAATTACAAGGCATTGCCTTAGATATTTTGTAACATCTTTTTGTCTCTAATTTCTATTTAATTTTTTAAAAAAATTATTGCTTAGCCGTTGGGCCCATTCAGCCTGTTGGGACTGCGGGCCCGGCCTGTTTAGCACGTAGTTCGTGGGCTCGGTCCCGGGCCGGTTCCTACAAAAAGCACATTTCTCCCAGTACCATTTAGCCCGATTATTTAAGGACCAGGACCGCGGACCATGAGACTGGTCTGTTAGGCCTGTTTAGGGCCCGGCCCCGCCCACTTGCCACCCCTAATCTAAAGTCTAGACATGATTTCTAGCAAGATTAATAATGCTTAAGTATTTATACAAATAAGTAAAGCATGTCATAAGTAGAACATATATCAGACAAGGCATAGAAAATACCTAAAAGTTTGCTCAGACATAGTAACCTTGGTATCGACATATACGCTTGTCACCTTGCATATGCATCACTTCCAAACACATAGCATTTAGCATATGTCCATTTTAGGAAAAATTTCCCTCATCATGCCTATATATATATATATATATATATATATATATATATATATATATATATATATATATATATATATGTATCAATTCGCATGGAAATAACCATCGTATCAATACCACTCTCACCCTCACCATATATGTACATGAGATATTGATGTGCATAATCCAATGCATATGTATGAGAGGAATAATTATGCATGGTGTATATATTTATATATGGTGCATGCATATGTACAAGAAATACTCGATATGCATGTATGTATATGCATAACGTATGACTACATCTGTAATTTGTAATTTGACATACATTTAGCCCATCATACCCATATAAAATGCCTAAAGCCTAGATATTATCTCTAGCATGATTAATAATTCTTAAGTATTCATATAAACAAGTAAAGAATGCCACAAGTAGAACATGTATCAAGTCAAGGCATATAGAAGCTTAAATCTACCCAAGCATGGTACAAACTTGGTATCTGCATATACGCTCGTCACCTCGCATATACGTCACTCTAAATACGTAGTATTTAGCATATAAGTCAATTCAAGAAAAAAAACTCATCAAGCCGTGGTTAAACAAGATACATATTTTATCTTGAGCTAGCTCTTTTCTTCAAAATCTGTCATTTCTAGCTGAAAATCTATTAATCGATCCCGATCTAACCCAAACAATGCTCGAGAAAGTCAAATAAAAGAACAAAAATCAATTCCAAATGATAAAATTTCGATCTTTAATAAAATCTCAAAAGTCAACAAAAAGTCAACTGCGGCCCACATGGTCAAAATTCAAATCTAAGGTCAAGTCGTGATGATCCATAACATTCCTAATCCAAATGTGTAATTAGAATTCAAATCGGAGTCCAAATCAGTATTAAAAATCCCCTAAAATACACTTTTTTAGCTTTTAAAAATCTGTTTTCCTCTTTTGAATCTTTGATTCTAACAAAATTGCTGATTGATTCATGTTATAATTATAGATTTGAGTGAAAATCACTTACTCCATTGTCTTAGCTGAAAATCGCTTCAAAAATCGCCTAAGAAAAAGATCTAAGTATGAAATGGGTGTATATACACAAGTGCAAAAATTTTCATTGCAGATTTTCTGAAATAACAGCATTGCCCATCTTCACTTAAAACAATCATAACTTTTTGTACAGATGTCGAAATAATAAACAATTTACATTTTTGAAAACTAGATTCAAGTGCTAAAACTTTTATTTTTGGATCATCCAAAAGTCTTTATAGATCGGAGAAATACTCTTGTGAAGTCAGGCTAAATGCAAAAAGGCCTAGTTTCAGCAATTCAATTTTTTTTTCACTTTGCTTCAAATGCGACGAAACTCATTTGAACCCCTCAAGTTTCCTCCAAATCATCTCAACAAGTCTAAGGCCTCATTTGTTTTTTTTTAAGCTTAAGACATCTGAATCTGAATGCACATCTGAATATTAATATGTGCATTGCAATGAAGACATCTGAATCTGAATATACATTTGAATATTAAGATGTGTATTAAGATGTGAATACTAAATGATTAAGACTGTTTATTTTTTTAACATCTGAATGTATAAAATTTAACTTTACTTGAAAATTAATAAACATAAAAGTCAAATAAAATACTAATTAATCTAATATTCTGTCAATAATATATATATTTTTAAAAATATGATAGTTAGTAGTGGTGATGGCTAACAGTGGTGCTTGTGAAGGCCAACTAGACGCGGTGGTTGGTGTTGATTTTGGTTGATGGTGATGGTTCTGAGTAGTAGCTATGGTAATTGGTAGTAATGTTGATTATGGTTGAGAATGGCGGTGGTAGGTGGTAATAACTAATAATGGTGGGTGGTGGTGGTGGTTGTGGTTGTGATTGACGAAGGTAGTGGTAGTTTATAATGGCGGGCAGTGCCGACTATAATTGTTGATGGTGATAGGGTGGTTAGTTGTGGTAGCAGAGGTGGATGAATTTGTGGTTGTGGTTGAGAATGATGGTGGTGGGGGTAGTGGGGATTCTGGGTGGTGGTTATCGATAATGGTGGCGGTTGAGTATCGTGGTGGTGGGTGGCAATTAATAATGAATGTGGATGATAACATTTTAATGAAATTAAGTATTTATTATAGATCTTAATCATACAGACCTATTAAGACCCATTAAGTGGTTGTGAAGTAAAAAAAAATAAACAAACTTAATGATTAAGATCTAAATGATTAAGATTCAGACTTAAAAAATAAACGCACTTAATGTCTACGATCTGAATAATTAAGATTTAGACCTCCATTAAGTGCAAACAAAATAGGCATAAATACCCTATATGGACTTGTCCAAAGGCTCAAAATATGAAAGGAAGCACTATAACACAAAGTCAACTCTCAAGTCAAATTTATGAACCTTAAACTTTCAATTTTCATGCAATAGTGTTGAATCGCACCGCAGCCCCTCCGATCATAATTAGAACAAACGTACAAATCCAAAATCATCATACCGACTTATAGGAATTTTCAAATGATTCTGAGTCCGTTTACTTTAAAATATTGACTTTGATCAACTTTCTTCACATAAGGCCTCTTGTTAGGACTAAGTGCTTCAAATTACTTTCGAACATCTTGATCGGAACCTGAACCACCCATACTTGTTAGTCATAACTTTACCAAAATAATTGGTTGGGTAGTTACACCATGTTCCAATAAAACATATCAAATGAAGCAATCAAAGAAATATCCTAGTCTTTTCCTTATCTTTCCTATCACCCAACAAAAAAAAAAGATCTCCCATTTCCGTTTCCACCTATTTCTTCTCCTTCCATACTATACGTCTTATTTGTTATCAAAAACAAGTATTCGAGCCTTTTACCTTTGCAATCAAATATCAAAATCCTCATTTCTTAAAAATGTGAAATAGAAAAATCATTTGCACTCCAATTGAATTTCTCTGTTCAGATTTTTATACACTTTCAGTTGCACATCTGGTGTAGCTAAAAATTATAGTGGTTTCATTATGTAAGCAAACAAAAACAACAAAAATACATGGTAAAACATACACCAACAACAACAATTCAATATAATTTCACGAGTGGAATCTGGGGAGGGTAGGTGTACGCAGACCTTACCCCTACCCTAGAGGTAGAGAGTTTGTTTCCGATAGACCCTCAGCTTAAGAAGATGAAATGAGACAATAGAATAGTAACAACAACATAACCAGTATGATAGTACCAGCGAGCCAAGATTTAGAAAATACCTGGAAAAGCAATATCAATAATTAGAACAGTGACAAGCTTCTAGGAAAATAGTATGAGCACAGTGTAACGACCCGACCGATCATTTTAATTTCTAGAACGTTGTTCCCCTAAATAAGACTTCATGTACTTGCTTTTATTAATTTATGACTTGCGGGGATGGTTAGTTCAGGATTTGGAAGAGTTCGAGTTGAAATTACAACACTTGGTTCCTTAAGGTTGGGTTAAAAGGCCAAGTTTGACTTCGATCAACATTTTTAGTAAACGAACTCGGAATTGGGATTTAATGGTTCCAATAGGTTCGTATGACGATTTCAAACTTGGGCGTATGTTCGGATCGAATTTTGGATAATCCGCGAGCGTTTTGGCGCCTAATAGTGGAAGTTGGTTCTTAAAGGTTTTAGAAATTCTTCAAATTGGTTTGGAGCGGGTTTTGGTGATATCGAGGTCCAAACAAAATTCCAAGACCGGGAGTAGCTCCGTAATGTCATTTAAGACTTGCATGCAAAATTTGGTGTCATTCCGAGTAGCTTAAGCACGTTTCGGCGCATTGGAAGTAAATTGAAGAACTTGAAGTTCTTAAGTTTGATTCAATTTGTTTTGGGGTGTGATTCATAGAATTAATGTTGTTTCGCGTGTTCCGAGAGTTCGAGCGAGTCTGTTTTATGATTCCAAACTTTTTGGTATGTTCGAGCAGGACCCCGGGGCGCCGAGTGTTAATCGGACGAGGCTCGGACCAAGTTGAGAATTTGGAGCAATAGCTGAAGCATCACGTCTGTCATAATCGCACCTGCGCTTGGCCAGCCGCAGGTGCGAGCTTGCAGGTGCGAGGAATTGGCCGCAGAAGCGGTTCTAGAGCATTTGGCAAGGGACCGTAGGTGAGGAGATGTGTGCGCACCCGCGAATGCGCAGGTGCGAAAGGGAAGGATGCAGGCGCGGCGCTGGGCACAGAAGTGGCTGGATAGTCGTAGAAGCGGGACTGTAGAAGTGGTCTATCACCCGCAGAAGCGGCCAACGCTGGACTCAAAGAGTTCCCCAGAAGCAGATCAAGAACTGCACGTGCGAGACTGCAAAAGCGGCCAAGGCACCGCAAGTGCAAAAATCGCAGAAGGAAGAACCTCATTTAATACGGGACATAGACACTTTTGAGCTCATTTATTTCATTTTGGGGTGATTCTTGGAGCTCTTAGAGAGGGGATTTCACCTAACACTTTGAGGTAAGTAATCTTGTAATGACTTGGCCGGTCGTTTCATGAGTTACCGCTCCGTTTCCCCCATTTTTACTTCTTATTGCTTTGTTTATCGGTTCTATGTATGATCAGGTTGGTTGGCTCAGGTTCGGAGAGGTTTTTGGTAATGTTTGAGACACTTAGTCTCTTTTGAGGAAGCTTAAGTTGGAAAAGTCAACTGGATGTTGACTTATGTGTTAGAGGGCTCGGATGTGAATTATGATGGTTCGCATAGCTTCGAGAGGTGATTTGGGACTTAGGAGCGTGATCGAAATGTATTTTGGAGGTCCGTAGGACATTTAGGCATGAATTGGCGAAAGTGGAATTTTGGCGTTTTCCGGTTGATAGGTGAGATTTTGATATAGGGGTCGAAATGGAATTTTGGGAGTTGCAGCAGGATAGTTATGTCATTTGGGATGTATGTGCATAATTTCAGGTCATTCAGACGTGGTTTGGTAGACTTTTTGATCAAAAGCGGAATTCTGAAGATTTTGGAACCTTAGGCTTGAATCTGATGCGTTTTGGTTGATTCGATGTTGTTCGAGGTGTTTTGAGAATTGGTATAAGTTAGAATAGTGGTATATGACTTATTGGTGCTTTTGGTTGAGGTCCCAGGGGCCTCAGGGTGATTTCAGATGGTTGACGGAAGAATTTGGTATGGATTTGGCAGCTGAAGATGTTCCATTGCTGTCATAACCGCACCTGCGGCTAGGGGACCGCAAGTGCGGTTTCGCAGAAGCGTTGGGGGAGCCGCAGATGCGGCCAAGTGGACACTCACTTGAAACCGCAGAAGCGGTAAGGGGACCGCACCTGCGATAGCGCACGTGCGGGCAATGCATCGCAGATGCGATTTTTGCCACTTAAGTGATGACCGCAGAAGCGGTTGCGCAGGAGCGAGTTCTGGACCGCAGGTGCGAAAAGCCTGGGCTAGAAGGTATAAAACATTTACTTCGTGATTTTCAGAGATTTCACCATTTTTTAAAACACGATTTCTGGAGTTTTGGGCGATTTTGATGAGAGAATTCAAGGAGACTTCATTGAGGTAAGGTTTTGATCATAAAAACTCATTTCTATGGTATTATTTCACGGATTAAAGTTGTAATTAGGGGAAATTAAGGGTTAAACATGGAGGAAACTAGGGCTTGGGAACTTAGGCCTTTGATTAAGGATTTGAAAGACCATTTGTGGTCGGATTTTAGAACTTTTAATATGTATGAACTCGTGGGGAGATAAGGAATCTAATGATGTCAAATTTATCAAAATCCAAGACGTGGGCTCGGGGGTCGGGTTTGGTAAATTTCGGGATTCGCATTGTTTTTCGAATTTTTTCGAGTGGGCTTTGTCCCATTAGCATATTTTGATGGTTATGTACTGATTTTGCCTAGATTTGGAGAATCCGGAGGCCGATTCGAGGGGCAAAGGCATTGCGAGCTAGAGTTTAGACCGGATTGAGGTGAGTAATGATTGTAAATGTTGTCCTGAGGGTATGAAACCCCGAATTTCACATAGTTGTGCTATATTGAGGTGACGCACACGCTAGATGACGAGCATGGGGTCGTGCACCATTGGGGATTGTGACTTAGTCCATCCCAAATGACTGCTTTACCGCGTATTTGATTGAAAATTGTTTGCTATCATCATGTTTTGGGCTTAATGCCATATTTGGGCCTAGTGCCAACTAATTGGACTGTTAGGGGATTTTTACTGCCATTCCCTCACTATATTGACTTTATACTTGTACTCAGTCATGTTATATTCTACTGTTTCCATAACTCAGCCATGTTTACTCTGGTTTTAACACTCTAAATAATATTTTAAATCATATTTTGGGGTGAGCATCATGTTTTACTGTTGCTCGAGTGGCTTATGAGATTCTGACTGCATGAGGCCGAGGGCCTATGTTGTGAGGAAGCTTTTGGGTCGGGATACACTCCGCAGCAGTGATACTCTGATTATGATTATGAGGCCGAGGGCCTGAGATTGTACACCACGAGGTGGCTTGTTGATATGAGGCCGAGAGCCTACTAATTATGCCACGAGATGGCTTGATATTGCGCTTGGACGTAAGGGGCCCCTCCCAAAGTCTGTACACCCCCAGTGAGTGTGAATACCTATTGTGATATGAGATATAGCCCGAGGGGCTGGAATTGTTCTATTTGTTATTGCCTGAGGGGCTGATTCTGTTGTTATTGTGCCCGAGGGGCGGTTCTTATGTGTTTACCTTTTCTAGCTGCCTGTCATTTACTTGTTTAATTGTTGCAAAAGTATTTCATGAGATTTCACTGTTCTATTGTTCTTTACTGGTTTTATTCTGCTTCTTAATAGCATATTGTTGTGTTTAATGAGATTTCTTATCGCTCAGTCTTCATTTATTGTTGTTACTCACTGAGTTGGAGTACTCACTTTACTCCCTGCACAGAGGGGTTGAGGATCCAAGGCCGGATATGTGTGCACAATGTAGATGGGCTTCGGGAGTTGATTTTGGAGGAGGCCCATAGCTCGCGGTATTCCATTCATCCGGGTATTGCGAAGATGTATCAGGATCTGAGACAACATTATTGGTAGAGGAGAATAAAGAAAGACATTGTTGGATTTGTAGCTCGGTGCCTCAATTGTCAGCAGGTGAAATATGAGCACCAGAGACCGGGTGGCTTGCTTCAGCGGATGGATATTCCAGAGTGGAAGTTGTAGCGGATCACCATGGACTTTGTAGTTAAGCTCCCACGGACTTTGAAGAAGTTCGATGCTATTTGGGTGATTGTGGATCGGCTGACCAAGTCTGCGCACTTCATTCCTATCTGTACCACCTATTCTTCAGAGCGGTTGGCAGAGATATATATCTGGGAGATTGTTCGTTTGCATGGTGCCCCAGTTTCCATCATTTCAGATCGGGGCACTCAGTTTACTTCACTGTTTTGGAGGTCTGTACAGTAAGAGTTGGGTACTTAGGTTGAGTTGAGCACAACTTTTCACCCTTAGACGCACGGGCAGTCTGAGTGCACTATTCAGATATTGGAGGACATGTTACGCGCTTGTGTCATTGATTTTGGAGGGTCATGGGATCAGTTTCTACCGCTTGTAGAGTTTGCTTATAACAACAGTTACCAGTCGAGTATTCATATGGCTCCATATAAGGCTTTGTATGGGAGGTGGTGTAGATCTACAGTTGGTTGGTTTGAGCCGGGCAAGGCCAGGCTGTTGGGTACAAACTTAGTGCAGGATGCTTTAGACAAAGTGAAGGTGATTCAGGAGAGGCTTCGTACAGCGCAGTCGAGACAAAAGAGCTATGCTGACAGGAAGGTTCGGGATGTGTCCTACATGGTTGGTGAGAAGGTTCTGTTGAAGGTTTCACCCATGAAGGGTGTTAAGAGATTTGGAAAGAAGGGTAAATTGAGTCCTCAGTTCATTCGGCATTTTGAGGTACTTCGGAGGATTGGGGAGGTGGCCTATGAGCTTGCTTTGCCACCTAGCTTGTCGAGTGTGCATCCGGTATTTGATGTTCCTATGCTTCGGAAGTATATTGTGGATCCGTCTCATGTTCTGGATTTCAGCACGGTTCAGTTAGATGGTGATTTGACTTATGATGTGGAGCCAACAGCTATTTTGGAGCGTCAGGTTTTAAAGTTGAGGTCAAAGGATATAGCGTCATTGAAGGTGCAGTGGAGAGGTCGGCCCGTGGAGGAGGCTACCAGGGAGACCGAAAGGGAGATGCGGAGCAGATATCCTCACATGTTTAAGGCTTTAGGTATGTTTCTTGACTCGTTCGAGGACGAACGCTTGTCTAAGAGGGGGAGGATGTAATGACCCGGCCGGTCATTTCATGAGTTACTGCTATGCTTCCCCCACTTCTGCTTCTTATTGCTTTGTTTATCGGTTCTATGTATGATCGGGTTGGTTGGCTCGGGTTCGGAAAGGTTTTTGGTAAGGTTTGAGACATTTAGTCTCTTTTGAGGAAGCTTAAGATGGAAAAGTCAACTAGATAATGACTTATGTGTTAGAGGGCTCGGATGTGAATTCCGATGGTTCGAATAGCATCGGGAGGTTATTTGGGACTTAGGAGCGTGATCGGAATATGTTTTGGAGGTCCGTAGGAGATTTAGGCTTGAATTGGCGAAAGTAAAATTTTTGCGTTTTCCGGTTGATAGGTGAGATTTCTATATAGGGGTCGGAATGGAATTCTGGGAGTTGCAATAAGACCGTTATGTCATTTGGGATGGGTGTGCAAAATTTCAGGTCATTCGGACATGGTTTGGTAGACTTTTTTATAAAAAGCGGAATTCGGAAGATTTCGGAACCTTAGGCTTGAATCCGATGCATTTTGGTTGTTTCGATGTTGTTCGAGGTGTTTTGAGGATTGGTATAAGTTAGAAAAGTGGTATATGGCTTGTTGGTGCTTTTGGTTGAGGTCTCGGGGGCCTCGGGGTGATTTCGGATGGTTGACGGAAGAATTTGGTTTGGTTTTGGCAGCTGAAGATGTTCCATTGCTGTCATAACCGCACCTGCGGCTAGGGGACCGCAGGTGCGGTTTCGCAGAAGCGTTGGGGGAGCCGCAGATGCGGCCAAGAGGAGACTCGGCTGGAACCGCAAAAGCGGTAAGGGGAGCACACCTGCGATAGCGCAGGTGCGGGCAATGCATCGCAGATGCGATTTTTGCCACATAAGTGATGACCGCAGAAGCAGCTTTCGGACCGCAGAAGCGGTTGCGCAGGAGCGAGTTCTGGAACCTAGGTGCGAAAAGCCTGGTCCAGAAGGTATAAAACATTTCCTTCGCGATTTTCAGAGATTTCACCATTTTTAAAAACACGATTTCTGGAGTTTTGGGCGATTTTGAAGAGAGAATTCAAGGAGACTTCATTGAGGTAACGGTTTTGGATCATAAAACTCGTTTTATGGTATTATTTCACGGATTAAAGCTATAATTAGGGGAAATTAAGGGTTAAACATGGAGGAAACTAGGGCTTGGGAAATTAGGCCTTTGATTAAGTATTTGAAGGACCATTTTGTGGTCGGATTTTAGAACTTTTGATATGTATGAACTCGTGGGGAGATAAGGAATCTAATGTTGTAAAATTTATCGAAATCCGAGACGTGGGCCCGGGTGTCGAGTTTGGTAAATTTCAGGATTCGCATTGTTTTTCGATTGTTTTCGAGTGCGCTTTGTCCCATTAGCATATTTTGATGGTTATGTACTTAATTTGCCTAGATTTGGAGCATCCGGAGGCCGATTCGAGGGCCAAAGGCATCGCGAGCCAGAGTTTGGGCCGAATTGAGGTGAGTAATGATTGTAAATGTTGTCCTGAGGGTATGAAACCCCAGATTTCACATCATTGTGCTATGTTAAGGTGACGCACATGCTAGATGACGAGCGTGGGGTCGTGAACCGTTGGGGATAGTGACTTAGTCCATCCGAATGAATATTTTACCGCGTATTTGATTGAAAATTGTTTGCTATCATCATGTTTTGGGCTGAATGCCATATTTGGGCCTAGTGCCAACTAATTGGACCCTTAGGGGATTTTTACTGCCATTCCCTCACTGTATTGACTTTATACTTGTACTCAGTCATGTTATATTCTACTGTTTCCATAACTCAGCCATGTTTACTCTATTTTTAACACTCTAAATAATATTATAAATCATGTTTTGGGCTGAGCATCATGTTTTACTGTTGCCCGAGTGGCTTATGAGATTCTGACTGAGTGAGGCCGAGGGCCTATGTTGTGAGGACACTTTTGGGTCGGGCTGCACGTCGCAGCAGTGATACTCGGATTTTGATTATGCGGCCGAGGTCCTGAGATTGTACTCCACGAGGTGGCTTGTTGATATGAGGTCGAGAGCATAGTGATTATGCGACGAGATGGCTTGATATTGCGCTTGGGCCGTAAGGGGCCCCTCCCGGAGTCTGGTATTGTTCTATTTGTTATTGCCTGAGGGGCTGATTCTGTTGTTATTGTATCTGAGTGGTGGTTCTTATGTGTTTACCTTTTCTAGCTGCCTGTCATTTATTTGTTTAATTGTTGCAAAAGTGTTTCATGAGATTTCACTGTTTTATTGTACTTTACTTGTTTTATTCTACTTCTTTATAGCATATTGTTGTGTTTTACGAGATTTCTTATCACTTAGTATTCATTTATTGTTATTACTCACTGAGTTGGAGTACTCACTTTACTCCCTGCACCCTGTGTGCAGATTCACGCGCTTCAGGTCATGCTAGCGAGGGTTGATAGCTTCCAGCAGATTTTCCGGAGTCCACTAGGTAGCTACTCGGCATTCGCAGGCCAGTGTTTCTCCCTCTTATCATTGTTTCTTTTCCCTAGTACTAGATTTTGTAATAGAATGTGTAGCATTTTTTCCATATTTCGAGACTTATGTTAGACGCTCATGACTGGTGACACCTCGATGTCGGGTTGTGTTTGTTGTTTTCCGCAAATTGTGCTATTTCACTTATATTTTGGGATTATTAGCATGTTAATGACTTAATTTTGTGTTATTATAATTTTTAATATGAATTGGGAGTTGTGTCGGTTGGCCTTGTCTTCATGAGAGGCGCCATCACGACCGGGACTTGGTTTAGGGTTAGGGTCGTGACAGATTCCTACACAATGTGGAGTTAAATATATAGTTTATGGGTAGATCATAACATGTAAATTAGTGAAAATCATGGGTTAGGTGGAAACCTAGGGTTTTGATAAAAACGAGATTTTACCACGAAAATGATTATTAAACCTAGTGAAAATCATATATTTATGTTCCTAAGGTTATGGGTAACAACTTTCTTCGAAAATTTTCGAAATCCGAGCGTGTGGGCCCGGGGGTGAATTTTAGAAACCTTACATTTAGGGTTGGGTAATCACTTAAATAGTTAGAATAAACACTTAAACATATATTGATTAGTTTTCACACTATTTGAATAGTTTTGGATTGTTCTGCTCCGATTTGAGGGTTTGAGCGCATTCTTGAATTTTGAAGTAGGCTTTGAGATGAGGTAAGTCTCTTTTCTAACCTTGTAAGAGGGAATTTACCTCATAGGTGAACTTAATTAAAATGTGTTATTATTTGTGGGGTTTACGTACGCACGAAGTGACGAGAGTCCATACGTAGCTACTATTCCTATTTAGGTTTACACCATGCTTTGTGGACATTGTTATTTGATTATATTTGTGAATTGTATCAAATGGAACTAATTAGACGATTTTTAAGGATTTAAAAGATTAAAGTTGAATTGTCTTTATTTTGAAAAGAATCAAGAAAGTGTTATGATTTATTGATAAATTGTATTTGACCGCGCCGCAAGTATATTCCGCGAGCGGGGTAATCCTTTCTACTAATCTCATGGGAGCGGGCCGTTCGCCTCAGCAGGTTAATCGATGCATCTGTGGTTCGTGCCGTTCGACCCTCGGCAGTGCACAATTTACATTTATGTTTGATCGGGCCGAACGTCCTCGGTGGAATTCGTGTGTGATAATAGAACTGGAAGTCCCTTTTATAATTGGTATAAATTCATTATTTGTGTGATCATATATTTTAAATGAAGGAAGTGATTTGGGTTCTTAAATATGGTGAAGACTTATTCAGTTGTTTCTTGTTCTGAGTTTTATTGTTGTATATCATGCTTAATTAGAATTTCATATTATCATATTGCTGGCCCTTAGTAAGTGTCAAAATCGACCCCTCATCACTACTTCTTCGAGGTTAGACTAGATACTTACTGGGTACATATTATTTATGTACTCACGCTACACTTCTGTACTTAATTGTACAAGATCTAAGGCAGGTGCATCTGGTTACCAGTCTGGTGCGCAGATTTCATCCCCATCTCGAGACTTCATGGTGAGCTGCCTTCCAAGTCGTTCTGCACCAGCTGGAGTCTTTCTTACATTATATTTTTCTATCTATTTCCTTTCAGACAGTAGGACAGTATTATTTTGTATATTCTACTAGATTTCCCATATACTTGTGACACCCGGTCTTGGCACACACACTAGTAGACTTATGATTTTGGATTTGTTCATATGATTTCGATTTGTACTCACTTGTTTCCGTTTAATTATGTTACGTTTGTAAATTTCAAAATCTTTTAACAAGTGAGGACATGTTACCCACTTAGTAATTTATTTAAATGGGAAACCAATAGTTTGATTAGTGTTGGCTTGCCTAACAACGGTGTTGGGCGCCATCACGTCCTATAATGGAATTGGGTCATGATAACATGGTATTAGAGCACTAGGTTCACGTAGGTCTCTTTTCTAACCTTGTAAGAGGGAATTGACCTCATAGGTGAACTTAATTAAAATGTGTTGTTATTTGTGGGGTTTACGTACGCACGAAGTGACGAGAGTCCATACGTAGCTACTATTCCTATTTAGGTTTACACCATGCTTTGTGGACACTGTTATTTGATTATATTTGTGAATTGTATCAAATGGAACTAAGTAAACGATTTTTAAGGATTTAAAAGATTAAAGTTGAATTGTCTTTATTTTGAAAAGAATCAAGAAAGTGTTATGATTTATTGATAAATTGTATTTGACCGCGCCGCAAGTATATTCCGCGAGCAGGGTAATCCTTTCTACTAATCTCATGGGAGCGGGCCGTTCGTCCGGCAGGTTAATCGATGCATCTGTGGTTCGTGCCGTTCGACCCTTGGCAGTGCACAATTTACATTTATATTTGATCGGGCCGAACGTCCTCGGTGGAATTCGTGTGTGATAATAGAACCGGAAGTCCCTTTTATAATTGGTATAAATTCATTATTTGTGTGATCATATATTTTAAATGAAGGAAGTGATTTGGGTTCTTAAATATGGTGAAGACTTATTCAGTTATTTCTTGTTCTGAGTTTTATTGTTGTATATCATACTTAATTAGAATTTCATATTATCATATTACTGGCCCTTAGTAAGTGTCAAAATCGACCCCTCGTCACTACTTCTTCAAGGTTAGACTAGATACTTATTGGGTACATATTATTTATGTACTCACGCTACACTTCTGTACTTAATTGTACAAGATCTAAGGCAGGTGCATCTGGTTACTAGTCTGGTGCGCAGATTTGATCCCCATCTCGAGACTTCATGGTGAGCTGCCTTCCAAGTCGTTCTGCACCAGCTGGAGTCTTTCTTACATTATATTTTTCTATCTATTTCCTTTCAGACAGTAGGACAGTATTCTTTTGTATATTCTACTAGATTTCCCATATACTTGTGACACCCGGTCTTGGCACACACACTAGTAGACTTATTTTTTTTGGATTTGTTCATATGATTTCGATTTGTACTCACTTGCTTCCGTTTAATTATGTTACGTTTGTAAATTTCTAAATCTTTTAACAAGTGAGGACATGTTATCCACTTAGTAATTTATTTAAAAGGGAAACCAATAGTTTGATTAGTGTTGGCTTGCCTAACAACGGTGTTGGGCGCCATCACGTCCTATAATGGAATTGGGTCATGATAACATGGTACTAGAGCACTAGGTTCATGTAGGTCTCACAAGTTATGGGCAAACCTAGTAGAGTCATGCGAATCGGTACGGAAACGTCCGTACTTATCTTCGAGAGGCTATAGGGTGTTAGGAAACTACTCTTTATTCATCTCCAATCAAGCAGTTGATGGTATACTAAATTCCTTTCTCTCATTTTCTCACAGATGGTGAGGATGCGTACGGTAGACGTTCCAGACACGGGAGGAGTTGCTCCCCCTATTGCTACAGGCCGAGGCAGAGGTCGGGGAGGACACCGGCCCGAGGTAGGGGATGAGGGCTTCCCGCAGCTGCCCCAGTAGCACCACCAGCGGATCTAGTGGAGGATCCCATCATTGAGGAGCAGGGTGAGGTTGCCGCCGCAGAGCCAGCCCCGGTAGATTTCATGTCAGCACCGAGTTTTCAGGAGGTCATGGGTCGTATGTTGTGGTTCATAGACACTATGACTCAGGCTGGTCTATTTCTAGCGAACCCAGCCACATCTCAGGCGGGAGGGGGTGCACAGACCCCTACTGCTCAGGCTCCAGGTCATGCAGCTGCCGTATATTAGACCCCGGATGTACTGCCCGTGGGCGGAGCCCACCTAGTTGCCGCAGCTGCACCTGAGTCTAGGCCAGCTACGGACGGAGATCCACAGAAGCTATTGGACAAATGGACTAGGCTACACCATCCTATCTTCAAGGGTGAGCAGTATGAGGATCCCTAGGACTTCATTGATCGGTGCAGGGACAGACTGCACAACATGAGGATATTGGAGTCCCATGGTGTGGATTTCACTACTTTCCAGCTGGAGGGCAGGGCCTGTAGATGGTGGCAGTCTTATTTTTTCTGCAAACCAGTGGGTTCTCCTCCCATGACTTTGGACTAGTTTACCCAGCTTCCCTTGGACAGTTATATTCCACCCTCTCAGAGGGAAGAGTTGTGAGGTCAGTTCGAGCAGCTCGAGCAGGGTCAGATGTCAGTGATCGATTATGAGGTGAGATTCTCTGAGTTGTCTCGCCATGTACTCATGATACTTCCTACCGACACAGAGAGAGTGCAGAGATTTGTTGCGGGGTTGCACCCCGGTATTTTGGCTAGTATGGCCCGGGAGGTTAAGATGGGTACTGATTATCAGCTAGTAGTGGAGATTGCTCGGAGGATTAAGGGCTACGGCCAAAGGGGTAGAGAGAAGATGAAGCAGGACAAGAGGACCCATTTCTATGGAGAGTTTAGATGTGCCCCGACTAGGGGCAAAGGTCAGTTTGGAAGGGGTCAGCCTAGCAGGCCCACATATCCAGCACCACCACCTCCTCGGGGTGCTCCAGCGCGACCATATTTTAGTGTTATGCCAAAAAGTTCTTACCGCCCACCAGCTAATCAGGGTTCTTCTAGTGTCTATTTCAGTTCCATGCCAGAAAGTTCATACCGCCCACCAGCCATCCAGGGTTCTTCTAGTGGGTATTCAGGCCATCAGGGTCAGACTTTCGGACAGCAGCCTATGGTACCGAGAGGTTGTTACGAGTGTGGAGATTCGGGTCACATAAAGAGATTTTGTCCCAGACTTCGGGGCAAGGTAGTACAGCAGGGTCATCAGCCCATAATTTCAGCACCAACCATCCGACCGCCCAGAGGTGGGGGACAGGCGGGTAGGGGTTGTCCTAGAGGTGGAGGCCAGGCAGGGGGAGGTCAGCCAGCTATTTTTAGCTAGGTGGAAGCCAGCCAGCCGTCGATTCAGCTAGATTCTATGCTTTTCTAGCCAGACCAAATGTAGTGTCCTTAGATGTCGTGATCACAAGTATTATTTTTGTATGCGTTACGATTCGGTGTTATTTGATCCAAGACTACGTATCCATATGAATCATCTCTGTTTGCTCATTTCCTGGATATTCCTCATGAGTCCTTGGGTACTCATGTTTATGTGTCCATTCCTTTGGGTGATTCTGTGGTTGTGGATTGGATCTATTGGTCCTGTGTGGTCATATTATATGGTTACGAGGCTAGAGCGGACCTTCTGTTACTTGATATGACCGACTTTGAGGTCATCCTGGGCATGGACTAGTTATCCCCATATCACGCCATCCTTGATTGTCATCCCAAGACTGTTACTTTAGCGATGCCAGAGTTTCCGAGATTGGAGTGGAAGGGTTTCTCTATTAGTACAGCTGGTGGGGTCATCTCTTTTCTGAAGGCTCGACATATGGTCGATAAGGGTTTTGTTTGGCTTATCTAGCTTATGTTGGGGACACCACCATAGAGTCTCCGACGATTAATTCAGTGCCAGTAGTCTAGGAATTTGCCGATGTATTTCCTTCTGACCTTCCAGGCATGCCACCAGATCGTGATATTGATTTTCGTATTGATTTGGCTCCAGGTACCCAGCCTATATCTATCCCGCTGTACCATATGGCTTCGAACGATTTGAAGGAGTAGAATGAGCAGTTTGAGGAGTTGTTGGCAAAGGGGTTCGTGAGACCAAGTGTATCACCTTGGGGTGCACCAGTGTTATTTGTGAAGAAGAAAGATGGGAATATACGGATGTGAATTGATTACCGCCAGTTGAACAAAGTTACCATCAAGAACAAGTACTTATTGCCGCGTATTGATGATTTGTTTGACCAGTTGTAGGGTTCTAGGGTGTTATCTAAGACCGACTTGAGGTCAGGGTACCATCTATCACGACCCCAGTTCACCCTCCATGAACATGTCGTGATGGCACCTAGTCCTACATCTAGGTAAGCCTAACAGCGCGGAATACAATTACATTGCGAATATATAAACTGAACATACGGAAATAACAACTATATATAAGGCCACTCGGCCTATACAACTCAAAAATATGCGGAAGTCTACAACTAAATCCCAAAACCCGGAAACTCACGGGAAAACACAGGCTAATAGAGTATAGTAATCAGCTCTACACCAGAATGTCTAAACAACATAAAAAGGAAAGAAAAGGANTATCCTTCTTCATCCGCCTCCACCAGTAGTGCTGCCTCAGGTCCTGATACATCTTCGCGGCACCCGGATGGATGGAATACCGCGAACTATGGGCCTCTGCTAGAATCATCTCTCGAAGACCATCAACATTGGGCACACAAATCCGGCCCTGCATCCTCAATACTCCATCATCTCCAATGGTCACATCCCTGGCATCTCCACGCTGAACCTTGTCCTGAAGGACAAGCAAATAAGGGTCATCATACTGCCGCTCCCTGATACGAACAACTAAGGAGGACCGGGAAACCACACAAGCTAGAACTCGACTGGGCTCCAAAAGATCCAATCTCATGAACTGGCTGGCTAAGGCCTGAACATCCATCGCCATAGGCCTCTCTGAAGCTGGTAAATATGCCAAACTCCCCAAACTCTCCGCCCGGCGACTCAAGGCATCCGCCACCACATTGGCCTTGCCCGGGTGATATAGGATAGTGATGTCATAATCCTTCAGCAGCTCTAACCACCTCCTCTGACGCATATTGAGATACTTTTGCTTGATCAAGTGCTGCAAACTCCGATGATCAGTATAGATCTCGCAAGGCACTCCATATAAATAATGACGCCAGATCTTCAAGGCATGAAAGCTAACTCAAGGTCGTGGACAGGGTAATTCTTTTCATGTATCTTCAACTGTCTGGACGCGTAGGCAATCACCCTACCGTCCTGCATCAACACTGCTCCAAGGCCAACTCTCAAGGCGTCACAATAGACAGTATACGACCCCGAACCGGTAGGCAACATCAAAATAGGGGCTGTAGTCAAAGTTGTCTTGAGCTTCTGAAAGCTCACCTTACACTCCTCTGTCCACTGAAACGGGGCGCCCTTCTGGGTCAATCTAGTCATAGGGGCAGCAATCGATGAAAATCCCTCCATGAAACGACGGTAGTAGCCCGCCAAGCCAAGGAAACTGCAAATCTCTGTAGCTGAGGACGGCCTGGGCCAACTCTGCACGGCCTCTACCTTCCTCGGATCAACCCGGATACCCTCACTAGAAATCACATGGCCTAGGAATGCCACAAAACTCAGCCAAAACTCACATTTTGAGAACTTTGCATATAACTTCTTCTCTCTCAAGGTCTGAAGCACGGTCCTCAGGTGTTGCTCATGATCTTCCCGACTCCGGGAGTACACCAGAATATCATCAATGAAAACAATCACGAACGAGTCAAGATAAGGCCTGAACACACTGTGCATCAAGTGCATGAAAGCTGCAGGGGCATTGGTCAGCACAAATGACATAACAAGGAACTCGTAATGACCGTATCGAGTCCTAAAGGCAGTCTTCGGGATATCTGGCTCCCGAATCTTCAACTGATGGTACCCTGAGCGCAAGTCAATCTAAGAAAACACTTGTGCGCCCTGAAGCTAATCAAACAGATCATCTATACGAGGCAAAGGATAACGGTTCTTCACTATAACCTTGTTCAACTGGCAGTAGTCAATACATATGCGCATAGAACCATCCTTTTTCTTCACAAACAAAACAGGAGCACCCCACGGTGAAACACTGGGTCGAATAAAACCCTTACCAAGCAATTCCTGCAACTAATCCTTCAACTNTTCATAAATCTCGGAACAATACTAAAAATCAGGACACGAAGTAGTAAATTATAGCCTAACATGCTTCACAGAGTACAAATAGCACAGTTAAAGCAAATAAGCAGGTAAGCCAGCTAAACATGTCTCTACGCTAGCACAGGTACAAACTTACAATTAAAATGAACAAGTAAACAAGAAATCTCAATTTAAATTCTTCAAGTAGAAACAGATTTACAACAATTAGCTCAAGTACGCGCTCGTCACCTCACGTACGAGGCATTCAAATATTCAAGATCATATCCTAAGGAAAAAGGTCCCCCACACAAAGTTAGACAAGCCACTTACCTCGAACCGGTTCAATATCAACTAGAAACCACGCTCTTGCCACGAGTATCCGACTCCAAATGGCCCAAATCTATTCAATTCAATTACACATTGTAAATAATATTGCAAACAACTGATTCCGCTATTAAAATTAAAGCTAGGGCGCGAAAATAGATAAAATGACCAAAATGCCCCTCAAGCCAAAACCTCGGAATCGAATAATTTTCATATTTTTAGAACCCTCGTACCCTGATGAGTCTAACCATATAAAAATCTCCCAAATCGGAGGTCAAATGCCCACTCAAAACTCAATAGTTTAGGTAATGAAGTTTTACCCCAAATTATCCAATTTTTCATCCTAAATTCGAATTCCGATGATGTATTTAACTATATAATGATTAAATATAAAAAGAAGGGACCAAAGAAACATTACCTAGTGATCTTCACTTCAAAACTCACTCAAAATCGCCTTAAACCGAGCTCTCAATTGATTTTCCAAACTTATGAAATTAAACCCTCGACATTTCTATTTCTGCCCAGGGATTTCCGCTTTTGCGGACAAGTGACCGCTTCTGCGGTCCCGCTTTTGCGGAACACTGGCCGCTTCTGCGGCTTCCTTTAAAATCCCAGCTTCCGCTTCGGCGGTTCCCATCTCGCAGAAGCGGATCCGCTTCTGCGGTTTCCTAGAAGGTGACCAAAAATCGCTTCTGCGAAGCCAAGGCCGCTTTTGCGGCTCCGCTTCTGCGATTCCCAAGCCGCAGAAGCGAAAAGATACCAGAAGCAGCAGAACTGCTACCTCTTAACTTCCAAACTTCTTCCGTTAACCACCCCAAATCATCCCGAGGCCCCCGGGACCTCAACCAAAAGCACCAAAACCACCTAATACCTTATTCAAACTTGTACCAATCTTAAAAACACCTAAAACAACACCGGAAACCCGATTAAATAAAGGATTCAAGCCTAGGAACTTCAATTTCCAACAAAACACGCTTTCGATCAAAAACCTACCCGAACCTCGTCGGAATGACCTGAAATTTTGCACACACATCCCAAATGACATGACGGAACTGCTGTAACTTCCGGAATTCCAATCCGACCCTCGGATCAAAAACTCACTATTGGACCGGAAACTTCAAAAATTCAAACTTCGGCATTTCAAGCCTAAATAAGCTACGCACTTCCAAAATACATTCCGAACACGCTCCCAACCCCGAAATCACCTAACGAAGCTAACAGAAGCATCAGATTTCCATTCCGAGGTTGTCTTCACACTGTTCCGACTACGGACCATTTTTCAACACTTAAGCTCTCATTTAGGGACTAAGTGTCCCAAAACTCTCCAAAACTTAACACTGGACGTCCCGGCATACCAAAATAGCAGAGATGGACTTAGGGGAAGCAGTTAATGGGGGATCGGGGCGTAAATTCCAAAAACGACCGGCCGGGTCGTTACATCCTCCTACACTTAAACATTCGTTCGTCCTCGAACGAGCATAGAGAACATACCTGAGGTAGAGAAAAGATGAGGGTACTGGCTGCGCATATCCTGCTCGGTCTCCCAAGTCGCCTCCTCGGCCCGCTGACCCCGCCACTGAACCTTCACATAAGCGATGTTCTTTGACCTCAACTTCCTGATCTGACTGTCCAAAATAGCCACTGGCTCCTCAACATAGGATAGATCCTTGTCCAGCTGGACTGAACTGAAATCCAACACATGCGACGAATCCCCATGATATCTCCGGAGCATCGAAACATGAAATACCGGATGAACTCTGGCCAAACTGGGAGGTAAGGTAAGCTCATAGGCAACCTCCCCAACTCGCCTCAAGATCTCAATAGGGCCAATAAACCTCGGACTCAACTTTCCTTTCTTCCCAAACCGCATGACACCTTTCATAGGCGAGACCCGAAGCAGAACCCGCTCACCAACCATATATGAAACATCACGAACCTTCCTGTCCGCGTAACTCTTCTGCCTGGAGTGGGCTGTACAGAGTCTATCCTGAATCACCTTAACCTTCTCCAATACATCCTGAACCATCTCTGTGCCCAATAGCCTGGCCTCGCCCGGCTCAAACCAACCCGCCGGAGATCTGCACCTCCTACCATATAAAGCCTCATACGGCGCCATCTGAATGCTGGACTGATAGCTGTTATTGTAAGCAAACTCAGCCAGTGGCAAGAAATGATCCCAAGACCCTCCGAGCTCAATCACACACGCACAGAGCATATCCTCAAGAATCTTAATAGTGCGCTCGGACTGTCCGTCCGTATGGGGGTGAAATGTTGTGCTCAACTCCACCCGAGTGCCTAACTCCTACTGCACGGCTCTCCAGAACCGCGATGTAAACTGAGTACCTCTGTCTGAAATGATAGAAACTGGAATACCATGCAAACGGACGATCTCCCTGATATAAATCTCCGCCAACCGCTCTGATGAATACGTGGTACAGACAGGAATGAAATGGGCGGACTTGGTCAGCCGGTCCACAATAACCCAAATGGAATCAAACTTCTTCAAGGTCTGTGGAAGTCCAGATACAAAATCCATGGTGATGCGCTCCCATTTCCACTCCAGAATCTCTATCTGCTGGAGCAACCCACCCGGGCGCTGGTGCTCATACTTCACCTGCTGGCAGTTGAGGCATCTAGACACATAACCAACTATATCCTTCTTCATCCGCCTCCACCAGTAGTGCTGCCTCAGGTCCTGATACATCTTCGCGGCACCCGGATGGATGGAATACCGC
>NW_017671352.1:19037-152394 GCF_001879085.1 Nicotiana attenuata | reverse complement strand
TCTTCACTATAACCTGTTCAACTGGCAGTAGTCAATACATATGCGCATAGAACCATCCTTTTTCTTCACAAACAAAACAGGAGCACCCCACGGTGAAACACTGGGTCGAATAAAACCCTTACCAAGCAATTCCTGCAACTAATCCTTCAACTTCTTCAACTCAGGAGGAGCCATACGGTACGGAGGAATGGAAATGGGCTAAGTGCCCGGCAACAGATCAATGCCGAAATCAATGTCTCTATCAGGCGACATGCCCAGAAGATCAGTTGGAAATACATCGGGATAATCCCGTACCACTGGAACAAAATCAACAGAAGGGGTATCAATACTAACATCTCTCACATAAGCTAAATACGCGGCACACCCCTTCTCAACCATGCGCTGAGCTTTAAGAAAAGAGATAACTCTACTGGGAGTGTGATCTAAAGTACCACTCCACTCAACACGTGGAATACCTGGCATAGCCAGCTTCACGGTCTTGGCATGACAAACAAGAATAGCAAAATAGGGCGACAACCAGTCCATGCCCAAAATAATGTCAAAATCCACCATACCGAGTAATAATAAGTCTGCTCTGGTCTCAAAACCACGAATAGCAACCAAACATGACCAATAAATGCGGTCCACAACAAGAGAATCTCCCACATGAGTAGAAACATAAACGGGCGCACTCAAAGAATCCCGAGGCATACCCAAATACGGAGCAAAGTAAGAAGACACATAAGAGTAAGTAGAGCCTGGATCGAATAGAACCGATGCCTCTCTGTGACAAACCAATATAATACCTGTAATGATGACGTCGGAGGCAACAACCTCAGTGCGAGCAGGAATACAATAATATCTGGCCCGGCCCCTCTCGCGAGGGCGACCTCTATCTCCCCGACCTCCGCCCCTAGCTGGCTGGGCAGGTGGGGTAGCAGCTGGAGCTGTGACCATGGCCTGAGAACCCTGAGGAGCACGCTGTGGCTGAGAAGTCTGTGGGGGCGCGCTCCTCCCAAGTCTGGGGCAATCCCTCACCAAGTGACGTGTATCACCACACTCGTAACAAGCTCTGGGAGGACGCGGTGGCTGTGACTGGCTGGGACTAGGCCTGCTGGACTGACCTCTGGAAACACTCCGCGCAGGTGGCGCGCTAGAAACTGGAGGTGCATAGTAAGGCTCCTGAGGTGCAGGTGGAGCTGGGGTACTGCCAGCTGCTGGAAGAGCTGAATGAATAGGGCGACCCGAATAACCTCTGCCATAACGACCTGCTGATAGGGTACGGGCACTAGAGTAGTGACCCGACTCTCGAGACCTCTTAGCCTCCCTCTCTCCTCGCTCCCTGGCGAGCATACCCTCAATCCTCCTAGCAATGCTCACTACCTGCTTATAAGGAATGTCCATCTCCAACTCTCGAGCCATGCTAGATCTGATGGGTGGAATAAGACCCTCAATGAACCTGCGAACTCTCTCCCGAACTATAGCAACCAAAACCGGTGCATGCCTGGACTGTCTATCTCATAAGTCCGCCACCAATCATAGGCGACTCCCCGAAGCTGAAAAGCAGTGAAAGAAACCCTGCTGGACTCCACTATTCCCATAGTGCAAAGAATACGATGACACTCCTCTAGAAATCCCAAGGCATCGTCTGATGCTAATCCACTGAACACTGGGGGATCATACTTCTTGAACCTCTCAAGTCTCCGCTGCTCGTCCTCTGAAGCAGCTGACCCATCCTTGGACTGAACTGGCGCTGCAGGCGGTGCCAGAATAATCTCGGGAGCCGGCTCAACCTGCACTCGCTGCTCAGGAGTGCGGACAGCGGGAGTCTGTGCTCCTCCACCGGCCTGGGATGTGGCTGCAGCAATGGGAAGCAACCCTGCCTGAGCCAAGGTGGTGTACATGCTCATGAACTGAGCCAAAGTCTCCTGGAGCGCTGGAGTAGTAGTGGCAGTAGTAGGTGTTCCAGGTGCCTGTGCTCCGGTTGGATCTGCTGGTGGTACCTCGGTGGCAGCTCGCGCAAGTGCTCTGGCTGCACCACGTGCGCGTCCTCGACCTCTCCCCGGCCCCGGCCTCTGGCGGCTGCAGTAGGGGGCGCGGGTGCCTGATCATCTCGAGTAGCACGTGTCCTCACCATCTGTGAGAGAATAGAAGTCAGAAGTTTAGAATTGAGGTCCAAAAATATCGCACGACGAGGAATTCAAATGAAATGAAGATTTTTCCTAAACAGTTACATAGCCCCTCGTAGATAAGTACAGATGTCTCCGTACTGATCAGCGAGACTCTAATAAACCGGCCTGTGTTCCGTGACTCCTATGAACCTAGAGCTCTGATACCAACTTGTCACGACCCCAGTTCACCCTCCATAAACATGTCGTGATGGCACCTAGTTCCTACATCTAGGTAAGCCTAACAGTGCGGAATAACAAATTAACATTTGCGGAATAATTAATTAAAACTGAACATACGGAAATAACAACTGTATATAAGGCCACTCGGCCTATATAACTCAAAAATATGCGGAAGTCTACAACTAAATCCCAAAACCCGGAAACTCACAGGAAAACACAGGCTAATAGAGTATAGTAATCAGCTCTACACCAGAATGTCTAAACAACATAAAAAGGAAAGAAAAGGAAACTATCTGCTAAAGCCGGAATAGAGTAGAGACTCCTGGTCTGCGGACGTAGCAGATATACCTCAAGTCTCAGCTAGGTCTCTCCACCACGGGGATGATACGCCTGGGAGGAAGTACCTGAATCTGCACATGAAAGACATGCGAAGGAAGGGCATGAGTACACCACGACGGTACTTAGTAAGTGCCAAGCCTAACCTCGGTTGGGTAGTGACGAGGAAGGTCAGGGCCCTACTGAGATAACATAATAAATAATGAGATAACAGAAACAGTTTAAATAAAGTCTACAGCAAGAATCTAAACCAGGTAAATAAGGAAGAACAGTAATAGAAAACAAAGGTAACAATACACGGAAAANGTAAACAAACAGGGGGGGAGCTACCGGAATCCCACATCCGTAGTCCCAATGTAAATGCGCAACCACAACCAGAAACAAACCAAGGAATAAAGTACGAAAGACAGAGCAACAGATAGAATTAGCCTAGCATGCTTCATGTAGTACAGTCAAGCAACTGAAGCAATTAGGCAGTTAAGTCAGTTAAACATGCTTTCCAAATCTAGCACAAGTATAATTTCATGTAGGATAAGACAAGTAGTAAAGAAATCTCAATTTAAATTCTTAAGTGAAACGGATTTACAACAATTAGCTCAAGTACGCGCTCGTCACCTCACGTACGAGGCATTCAAATATTCAAGATCATATCCTAAGGGAAAAGGTCCCCCACACAAAGTTAGACAAGCCACTTACCTCGAACCGGTTCAATATCAACTAGAAACCACGCTCTTGCCACGAGTATCCGACTCCAAATGGCCCAAATCTATTCAATTCAATTACACATTGTAAATAATATTGCAAACAACTGATTCCGCTATTAAAATTAAAGCTAGGGCGCAAAAATAGATAAAATGACCAAAACGCCCCTCAAGCCAATGCCTCGGAATCGAATAATTTTCATATTTTTAGAACCCTCGTACCCTGACAAGTCTAACCATATAAAAATCTCCCAAATCAGAGGTCAAATGCCCACTCAAAACTCAATAGTTTAGGTAATGAAGTTTTACCCCAAATTATCCAACTTTTGATCCTAAATTCGAATTCCGATGATGTATTTAACTATATAATGATGAAATATAACAAGAAGGGACCAAAGAAACATTACCCAGTGATCTTCACTTCAAAACTCACTCAAAATCGCCTTAAACCGAGCTCTCAATTGATTTTGCAAACTTATGAAATTAAACCCTCGACATTTCTATTTCTGCCCATGGATTTCCGCTTCTGCGGACAAGTGACCGCTTCTGCGGTCCCGCTTTTGCGGAACACTGGCCGCTTCTACGGCTTCCTTTAAAATCCCAGCTTCCGCTTCTGCGGTTCCCATCTCGCAGAAGCGGATCTGCTTCTGCGGAATTCCTACCGCTTCTGCGGTTTCTATGAAGGTGACCAAAAATCGCTTCTGCGAAGACAAGGCCGCTTTTGCGGCTCCGCTTCTGCGGTTCCCGAGCCGCAGAAGCGAAAAGATACCAGAAGCAGCAGAACTGCTACCTCTTAACTTCCAAACTTCTTCCGTTAACCACCCCAAATCATCCCGAGGCCCCCGGGACCTCAACCAAAAGCACCAATACCACCTAATACCTTATTCAAACTTGTACCAATCTTAAAAATACCTAAAAACACCGGAAACCCGATTAAATCAAGGATTCAAGCCTAGGAACTTCAATTTCCAACACAACACGCTTTCGATCAAAAACCTACCCGAACCTCGTTCGAATGACCTAAAATTTTGCACACACATCCCAAATGACATGACGAAACTGCTGTAACTTCCGGAATTCCAATCCGACCCTCGGATCAAAAACTCACTATTGGACCGGAAACTTCAAAAATTCAAACTTCGGCATTTCAAGCCTAAATAAGCTACAGACTTCCAAAATACATTCCGAACACGCTCCCAACCCCGAAATCACCTAACGAAGCTAACGGAACCATCGGATTTCCATTCCGAGGCTGTCTTCACACTGTTCCAACTACAGACCATTTTCCAACACTTAAGCTCTCATTTAGGGACTAAGTGTCCCAAAACTCTCCAAAACTTAACACCGAACGTCCCGGCATACCAAAATAGCAAAAATGAACTTAGGGGAAGCAGTTAATGGGGGATCGGGGCATAAATTCCAAAAACAACCAGCCGGGTCGTTACACCATCAGTTAAAGGTGCGGGACTTGGATGTTCCGAACATCGCTTTTCGTACTAGATATGGCCATTATGAGTTTCTGGTGATGTCCTTTGGCTTGACTAATGCCCCAGCGGCGTTTATGGATTTGATAAACAGAGTGGTCATGCCTTATATTGATTCGTTCTTCATTGTCTTCATTGATGACATCTTGATCTACTCACGTAGCTTGGGGGAGCACGAGCAGCATTTGAGAGTGGTGCTTAAGACATTAAGGGAACAGAAGCTATATGCTAAGTTCTCCAAATGTAAGTTTTGGTTAGATTCTTCGACATTTTTGGGGCATGTTGTATCAGGCGAGGGTATTAAGGTGGATCCCAAGAATATTAAGGCAGTTCAGAGTTAGCCTCATCCTACTTCGGCGACTGAGATCAGGAGTTTCTAGGGGCTAGCAGGTTATTATCGCTGATTTGTGGAGGGGTTCTCATCCATTACAACACCTTTGACTAGATTGACCTAGAAGGGTGCTCCGTTCCGTTGGACCGATGATTGTGAGGCGAGCTTTCAGAAGCTCAAGACGGCCTTGACTACAACACTAGTTCTGGTGTTGCCCTCCGTTTCGGGGATGTATACTGTGTATTGCAATGCGTCACGCGTTGGCTTGGGTTGTGTATTGATGCAGGAGAGGCGAGTTATTGAATATGCTTCACGTCAGTTAAAGCCCCATGAGAAAAATTATCATGCACACGATTTGGATTTGGTCGCAATTGTTCATGCTCTTAAGATCTGGAGACATTATCTATATAAGTTGCCTTGTGAGGTTTACACAGATCACCATAGTTTGCAGCACTTGTTCAAGAAAAGGGATCTCAATTTGATGCAGTGCAGATGACTTGAGTTACTGAAGGACTATGACATCACTATTCTTTATCATCCGGGAAAGGTAAATGTAGTCGCAGATGCCTTGACCAGGAAGGTAGAGAGTATGGGTAGTTTGGCATTCATTTCAGTAAAGGAGAGGTCACTAGCTTTGGACATTCAGTCCTTAGCTAACATACTTGTGAGGTTGGATATTTCAGAGCCCAGCCGAGTTCTTGCATGTGTTGTTTCCCAGTCTTCAGTATTGGAGCAGATCAAGGCTTTACTGTTTGATGATCCACAATTGACAGTTCTCAAAGAGACGGTACTACAGGGTGGTGCCAAGGAGGTTTCTATTGGCGAGGATGGTGTCCTACGACTTCAGGGTCATCATGTGTTCCTAATGTCGATGGCTTGAGGGAGAGGATTATTGCGGTGGCACACAGTTCTCGATATTCCATTCATCCAGGTGCTACGAAGATATATCGGGACCTGAGACAGCATTATTGGTGGCGGCGGATAAAGAAATATATAATTGAGTATGTAGCTAGGTGCCTAAATTTCTAGGAGGTTAAGTATGAGCACCATAGGCCAAGTGGCTTACTCTAGCAGATAACTATACCAGAGTGGAAATGGGAACACATTACTATGGACTTCGTAGTTGAGTTGCCGCGGAACTTGCAGAAGTTCGATGTTTTTTGGGTCATCGTTGACAGGTTGACCAAGTCAGCACACTTCATTCCAGTTGCAACTACTTATACTTCAGAGAGGTTGACCCAGATTTATATTCGGGGGATAGTTCAGTTACACGGTGTGCCTATTTCCATCATATCAGATAGAAGCCCTCAGTTCACCTTGCATTTCTGGAGAGCCGTACAGAGTGAGTTGGGGACCCGTGTGGAGCTCAGCACAATGTTCCATCCACATAACGACGGGCAGTCCGAGCGGACAGTTCAGATCTTGGAGGACATGCTCAAAGTATGTGTGATTGACTTTGGGGGACAGTGGGATCAGTTCTTGCCTTTGCCGAGTTTGCTTATAACAACAGTTATTAGTCCAGCATCGAGATGGCTCCATTTGAGGCTTTATATGGTCGGTGATGTTGTTCTCCCATCGGGTGGTTTGAGCCCGGAGAGGCTAAGTTATATGGTACTGATTTGGTGAAGGATGCCTTGGAAAAGGTAAAGTTGATTCAGGAGAGTCTTCGTACAGCATAGTCATGAATGAAGAGTTACAAGGATCAGAAGTCATGTGATGTATTATTTATGGTAGGCGAGAAGGTTCTCTTGAAAGTGTTGCTGATGAAGGGCATTATGAGATTCGGGAAGAAGGCCAAGCTTAGCCAAAGGTTTATAGACCCATTTGAGGTGTTGAGGCGGGTTGGGGAGGTTTCTTATGAGCTTGCTTTACCTCCCAGCCTATCAGGGGTTTATCCAGTTTTTCACGTGTCTATGCTCAAGAGGTATCACACCGACTTGTCGCATCTGTTAGACTTCAGCACTATTCAGCTAGATGAGAGCTTGGGTTATGAGGAGGAGCCAGTTGCCATGTTTCTAGACAGGATTGCTAGTTGAGATCCAAGAGGATTTCCGCGGTAAAGATTCTGTGGAGGGGACAACCAGTCAAGGAGGCGACCTGGGAGTCCGAGGAGGACATGCGGAGCAGATATCCACACTTATTCAACACTTCAGGTATGAATCTAAACCTGTTCGAGGATGAACATTTGTTTAAGAGGTGGAGAATGCAATGACCCGACTGGTCATTTTGCTTTCTAGAACCTCATTCCCCTAAATAAGACTTCCCGTACTTGTTTTTATTAATTTATGACATGCGGGGATAGTTAGTTCAGGATTTGGAAGAGTTCGGGCTGAAATCGAACACTTGGTTCCTTAAGGTTGGCTTAAAAGGCCAAGTTTGATTTCGGTTAACATTTTTAGTAAACGACCTCCAAATCAGGATTTGACGGTTCCAATAGGTTCGTATGATGATTTCGGACTTGGGCATATGTTCGGATCGGATTTTGAATAACCCGAGAACGTTTTGGCGCCTAATAGTGAAAGTTGGTTCTTAAAGGTTTTAGAAGTTCTTTAAATTAGTTTGGAGTGGGTTTTGGTAATATCGAGGTCCAAACGGAATTCCAAGATCGGGAGTAGTTCCGTAATAACATTTAAGACTTGCACGCAAAATTTGGTGTCATTCCGAGTAGTTTAAGTACGTTTCGGCGCATTGAAAGTAAATTCAAGAACTTTAAGTTCTTAAGTTTGATTCAATTGGTTTTGGGGTGTGATTCTTAGTTTAATGTTGTTTCGGGAGTTCCAAGAGTTCGAGCGAGTCCGTTTTATGATTCCAAACTTGTTGGTATGTTCGGGAGGGGCCCCGGGGGCCCTTAGTGTCAATTGGACGAGGCTCAGACCAAGTTGAGAATTTGGAGCAACAGCTGAAGCATGAGGTCTGTCATAATCGCACCTGCGCTTGGCCAGCCGCAGGTGCGAGCTCGCAGATGTGAGGAATTGGCTGTAGAAGTGGTTCTGGAGAATTTGGCAAGGGACCAAAGGTGCGGAGATGTGTGCGCACCCGCGAATGTGCAGGTGCGAAAGGGAAGGGCGCAGGTACGTCGCTGGGCACAGAAGCAGCTAAATGGCTGCAAAAGCGGGACCGTAGAAGCGGCCCACGCTGGACTCAAAGAGTTCCGCAGAAGAGGATCGAGCACCGCAGGTGCAAAACAACAGATATGGCCAAGGCACCGCAGGTGCGAAAATCGTAGAAGGCAGAACCTCATTTAATACGGGACTTAGACATTTTTTGAGCTCATTTGGGGCGATTATTGGAGCTCTTAGAGAGAGGATTTCACCTAACACTTTAAGGTAAGTAATTCCTACACAATGTGAGTTAAATACATAGTTTATGGGTTGATTATAACATGTAAATTAGTAAAAATCATGGGTTTAGGTAAAAACCTTGGGTTTTGATAAAAATGTGATTTTACCACGAAAATGATTATAAAACCTAGTGAAAATCATATATTTATGTTCCTAAGGTTATGGGTAACAACTTTCTTTGAAAATTACCGGAATCCGAGCATGTGGGCCTGGGGGTGAATTTTAGATACCTTACATTTAGGGTTGGGTAATCACTTAAATTGTTAGGATATAAACTTTTGAACATATATTGATTAGTTTTCACACTATTTGAATAGTTTTGGATTGTTGGGCTCCGATTTGATGGTTTGAGCGCATTCTTGAATTTGGAAGTAGGCTTTGAGATGAGGTAAGTCTCTTTTCTAGTCTTGTATGAGGGAATTTACCCCTTAGGTGAACTTAATTAAAATGTGTTATTATTTGTGGGGGCTACTTACGCACGAAGTGACGAGAGTCCGTCTATAGCTACTATTCCTGTTTATGTCTGGGTAGTTTTAGGTTTACACCATGCTTTGTGGACACCTTTATTTGATTATATTTGTGAATTGTATCAAATGGAACTAAGTTGAGGATTTTTAAGGATTTAAAAGCTTAAAGTTGAATTGTCTTTATTTTAAAAAGAATCAAAAAAGGGTTATGATTTATTGATAAATTATATTTGACCGCGTCGCAAGTATATTCCATGAGCGGAGTAATTCTTTCTACTACTCTAATGGGAGCGGTTCGTTCACCTCGGCAGGTTAATAGATGCATCTATGGTTCGTGTCGTTCGACCCTTGGCAGTGCACTGTTTACATTTATGTTGGATCGGGCCGAACGTCCTCGGTGGAATTCGTGTGTGATAATAGAACTGGAAGTCCCTTTTATAATTGGTATAAATTCATTATTTGTGTGATCATATGTTTTAAATGAAGGAAGTGATTTGGGTTCTTAAATATGGTGAAGACTTATTCAGTTATTTCTTGTTCTGAGTTTTATTGTTGTATATCATGCATAATTAGAATTTCTTATTATCATATTGTTGGCCCTTAGTAAGTGTTAAAGTCGACCCGTCGTCACTACTTCTTCGAGGTTAGACTAGATATATATTATTTATGTACTCAAGCTACAATTCTATACTTAATTGTACAGGATCTAAGGCAGGTGCATCTGGTTACCAGTCTAGTGCACAGATTTGATCCCCATCTCGAGACTTCACGATGAGCTGCCTTCCAAGCCGTTCTGCACCAGCTGGAGTCTTTCTTATGTTATATTTTTCTGTCTATTTCCTTTCAGACAGTAGGGCAGTATTCTTTTGTATATTCTACTAGATTGCCCACATACTTGTGACACCAAGTCTTGGCACACACACTAGTAGACTTATGATTTTTGATTTGTTCACATGATTTCGATTTGTTACTCACTTGCTTCTGTTTAATTATGTTATGTTTGAAAATTTCTAAATCTTTTAACAAGTGAGGACATGTTATCCACTTAGTAATTTATTTAAACAAGAAATCACTAGTTTGATCAGTGTTGGCTTGCCTAACAACGGTGTTGGCCGCCATCACGGCCTATAATGGAATTGGATCGTGACACACAACATGTACCATTAGTATACTAAAATACGACACTAACAACTAGCCTTACACACATAACGAAGTAGGAAAATGATCAACTACCTACTAATCTTCAACCCTAATGCTCGCCCTTCACATCTTCCTATCAAGGGACATGTCCTTGGTGAGCTAGAGTTGCGCCATCTCCTGCTTGATCACCTCTTCTCAATACTTTTTAGGCCGATATGCTCAAATTACACTTAAATTAATAGTGTAAGGCGGTCAGTGTCAAATATAATAACCCAGCTAGGTTGGGGTCGAATCCCACAGGGAATAGGTGTGAAAAGATTACTTGAATAGTGTGAAACTTGATTTAAGTCATAATTCTGCTCATTTAGCTTAAAAAGAGAATGATATCATCAGGAATTAACAAGATAACTATTTTGTTGTGAGAATGTAATTAATTTGATTAAAGAAACCAAGGTTGAGTCCCCATAAATTAAATGTATTTCTATTGGTGTTAGTATGATATATTTCTAATCGAAGGTCCTTTGATATGCAAATGGTTTCTAAATGACTACCAAATATTTTCCAATAAATTGGTAGTATTTTCTCTTTATGATTTTTCCAAATATAAAAGAGTTTCAATTAAGAATAACCAATATATGTCATGTAGAACCCACTTATTCCTGAGCGATTCTATTAAACAAGGTTTAAGGCCTTGAGTTCTTGATATTCACTTCTACCAAACTCTAACCCACTTTTCCAAGTAAAGATAGAGTAAAATGGAATGACTCAATGTTTGCAACCACCAACAATAAATAAAGCATTAGAAATGAATAAATATCAACCAACGATTATATATACACATATATATATATATATATATATATATATATATTATATATATATATATATATATATATATTCAATGTTAAGCACTCGTTAACATTACACTCATTTAGGGTCCACAACCTTAGTTAAAACTAGCTACTCATACTAGAATCCAAAATCAAAGCAACAAATAAAGTCATAAAGCTTACAAAGGTACAAGATTCTCTCTTCAAAAGATTCCGAAATAATGGTGTATTCAATGCCTTTAATGTAGTCTCTTTTTCAGACTCAATGTCCCACAAAAACCCTAGTAAATCTATCTATAGTGGGCTAAAAGTCGGGGTCAAGATTGGACAAAAATGTCCCTGTAGAGCCCTTCTGCGACCGCATAATGGTCGCAAACCATGTATGCGGTCTGCAGATTTGCTGAGTTGATCGCATAATCCCATACTCCAATTGCCAGCTTTCCACCGCATTTCCATTATGCGGTCCGCATATCAGTTATGCGACCGCATATTCCATCGTACAATACTTCAGTTGAAATTTTGCGGTCATTATGTGGTCCGTATAAGTGTTTTGCAACCCATAAATGACCGCACGTTCCTCTCTTTAGTGGCCAAATAATCTTCTTCAGCCTGTGGTGAGTTTGCGGTCCGCACATTACTTCTGCGGTCATATACTTGCCGCACCCTTGCCCTTTTGTGGAATTTTGACTTCTTTTCCATATTTTTGGGTATCAAGTCTCATGCAGTACAAAACACCAAAACTTCATAAGAATTGACTAAAAATGCTTTGAAAGACACGCTAAAGTATATGTAATTAGTATCAAAAGTGCCAAAATTGTACGGCACATCAACACCCCCAACTTACACTATGGCTTGTCCTCAAGCAACTAAAACAAAATTATCCTAACCTATACTACTTCTATTTCCGACCTATCACAAAACAGCAGTGACTGTAGATGGTTTTGACTATTAGCTAACAAGCATGTAACTTACCAATCGTGGAAGACAACGATCATTTAGCAATCCGACTAATCAAGTTGTGAACTTCAAGCCTCGACCAAAATGACATAATACTACCCACAGCTAAGTGTGCACTAGTATTCTACTTCAAGAACCTAACTTCTGCTAAATCTTGCAATTCATGCGTGCTCACAACAAAGAAAATCCCCAACTCATACATATGTACAAGGGATGCAATCAAACATTATTACACTCAGAACGAAAGATACATGCTACAAGTATCAGTCCATATGCTTGCCCTTATTTTAACTCGCTGCTATCTCAGGAATGATTGGCTGTATGGAACGACCCGGTCGGTCGTTTCATGATTTATAGCCCCGTTTTCCCCATTTCTACTTCTTTATGTGTTGTTCAGCTGTATTTCATCGTATCGTGTTGGTTGGTTTGGGTTCAGAGTGGTTTTGGAGTGAATTGAGACACTTAGTCTCCGTTGAGTAGGGTTAAGTTGGAAAAGTCAACTGGATGTTGACTTATGTGTGAATGATCTCAGATGGGGATTCTGAGAGTTCGGATAGCTTCGTTAGGTGATTTTGGACTTAGGAGCATGTTTGGAATGTAGTTTGGAGGTTCGAGGTAGATTTAGGCTTGAATTGGCGAAATTGGAAATTTTGTGTTTTCTGATCGGCTGTGGAAATCTTGATATCGGGGTCGGAGTGGAATTCCGGAAATTGGAGTAGGTCCGTAGTGTCAATTGTGACGTATGTGCAAAATTTCAGGTTATTCGAAGGTGATTTGGTAGGTTTCGGCATCGTTTGCGGAATTCGGAAGTTTGGAAGTTCTTAGGCTTGAATCCGAGGGTGATTTGGTGTTTTGATGTTGTTTTGAGTGTTCCGAAGGTTCAAATAAAATTGAATGGTGATATGTGACTTGTTCGCATGTTTGGTTGAGGTCCCGAGGGCCTCGGGTAAATTTGAGGAGGTTGACGGATCAAGGATGCGATTTGAGGAAATGCTGAAGATTTCCTTCAGCTATCATAACCGCACCTGCGTAGTGGGGACCATAGGTGCGAGGTTCGCAGAAGCGGGAGAGCAGCCGCAGAAGCGGTCGAAGCCAAGGAAGCAGGAGCAGCAAGTGCGGTAGGAGAAACGCACCTGCGTGATCGCAGGTGCGGGTATTGGGACGCAGATGCGGATAAGGCCGATTAAGTGAAAACCACAGATGCTGTTGGTTTGACCGCAGAAGCGGTCCGCGGATGCGAGAAAATGGGCCGCAGATGCAAGATGCTTGGGCAAAAGGTATCTAAGGAGCCTTTCGCGAATTTTTGGGTGTTCTTCACCATTTCTATCCGGATTTTGGAGATTGTTTTAGGGCTTTGAAGAGGGAATCAAGGGAATACTCATTGAGGTAAGTTATTTGAACTTAATACTTGTGATTATGGTAAATTTCAGTGGTTTAGGCATGAAATTTGTGGAAATTGGGGAAGAAATTGAGGGGATTAGGGCTTGAAATTGGAGAGTTTAATTTGAGGATTTGAGGGACCATTTGATGTCGGATTTTGATGGTTTTGGTATGAATAGACTTGTGAGTGAAAGGAGTTTCTAGTTTTTTAATTTTTGTCGGATTCCGAGACGTGGGCCCCGGGCCGGGTTGGATGAATTTCGGGATTCTAGTATAAATTGATAGTTTTTCGTTTGGAATTGATCCCTTGGCCCATATTGATCATATTTTGTTGCTTTTGGTTAGATTCGAGGCGTTTGGAGGCCGATTCCAGAGGGAAGGGCATTATGGAGTAAGGATTTGGCCGGTTCGAGGTAAGTAACGATTGTAAATCTTGTCCTGAGGGTATGAAGCCCTGGATTACACATTGTTGCACTATTTTGAGGTGACGTACATGCTAGATGATGAGCGTGTGGTGTTCACCGTTAGGGATTGTGACTTGGTCCGCCCCGTAGCAACTATTAAATTGTGTATTTGACTGGAAACTATATGATACTTTTGTGTTTTAGAAAGAATTTCTATAATTTGGGCTGAATGGCATATTTGAGCCTCGTACCAAGCTATTTGGAACCTTAGGGGCCTTTTCTTATTATTTCCTCACTGTTTTGACTTAAGATCTGTACTCGGTCATGTTATATTTTACTAATTTCATAACTCAGTATTTATTACTCCGTTTTGACGCATAAAATGATATTTTGGGATGAGCACCCCGTTTTACTGATAGCTTGAGTGGCTTGAGAGGTTTCTGACCGAGTGAGGTCGAGGGCCTGTGTTGTGAGTATAATATAGGATCGGGCTGCACGCCGCAGCATGTTGATACTGATCTGTGATTATGAGAAGTCGAGGGCCAGATTCATTATGCCACGAGGTGGCTTGTTATAGCGTTTGGGCTGTAGGAGCCCCTCCGGAGTCTGTACACCCCCAGTGAGCGTGGGTACCCTGAGTGAGTGATATGATATTGCCCGAGGGGCTGTTCTTAATTCATGTTATGCCCGAGGGGCTGATTACAAGTGATTGTGAGGTTGCCCAAGGGGCGGATTCTGAGTGATGTTATGCCCGAGGGGAGGTTTATGATACATGTTTTGCCCGAGGGGCTATTTATGATTGTCATCAGTTTTACTCTAAATCTCATCGAACCTCTATTGAAACTGTTGAAAAATATCTTCAAATGATTTTTACCGAAATTGGATTTTAAAACAAGATGATTTGACTTATATACTGATTTAAAAGCATGTTGTACTTACTGTGATTTCATGACGTGAATTTGTGTGTTTCTTACTGCTCGATCTTTATTTACCTGTATTACTTACTGAGTTGGTGTACTCACATTACTCCCTACACCTTGTGTGTAGATCCAGGGGTTGCTGAGCGTGATAGCGAGCGCTGATTTCTTTCATCCATCGTGGATATTCGGAGTTGGCAAGGTAGTAGCATGGCGATCGTAGCCTTGCTCTTCTCCCTCTTATCTTCCTTAGACTATATTAGTGTTTTCCAGACTGTAATAGTCTTAGTTGTTATCGGATAGTCCTTAGTATATGCTCGTGACTTTTGACACCCCGATGTCGGGCTTTTGTTTTCTTTCCGCACTTTGTCTTTTGGACTTATGCTATGAAGTTTTATTAATTAATAGCTTAAAAACGTCTATTTTGAAATTTCCAATTATTTTGGGAATGTGTCGGCTGGCCTAGTTCCATGATAGGCGCCATCACTATCGGGTTGGTTTTAGGGTCATGACAAGTTGGTATTAGAGCTTAGGTTACATAGGTCTCACGGGTCATGAGCGGGTTTAGTAGAGTCTTGCGGATCGGTACGGAGACGTCTGTACTTATCTTCGAGAGGCTATAGAACCTTTAGGAAAACTTCACATTCTTGAATTCTTGTTGTGTGAATCTGATGATTCTGGAACTAAACATATGTTATTCTATTCTCTCACAGATGGTGAGGACACGTGCTACCGGTCAGGATGGATGACCACCAATACCACCAGTTGGGGCTGCGAGAGGCCGAGGTCGCGATCGAGGTCGTGGTAGGGGAAGGGGTGTAGCCCGCACAGCAGCTAGGGCAGCACCTGTAGATCTACCAACCGCCCCAATTCATGATATGGTCCTAGTTGTGGATGCTCCAGTAGGACCAGCTCAGGCACTGGCCGTGCCTATGGTTATTCCAGGCCTTCAGGAGGCCCTAGCTCAGATTCTATCAGTGTGCACTGGCCTGGCTTAGGCGGTCTCAGTTACTACGGCGGCAGCTACTTCTCAGGTCGGGAGAGGCACTCAGACCCCCGCCTCTCGCACACCTGAGCAGGTTGTTTAGGGACTTCAGACACCGGGGGCACCTCCAGCCCATCCGATTGCAGCTGCTCAGGATTATGTAGCTCCTGTTATGCAGGGATGTCAGTGCAGATACTGCTACCATTGATTCAGTTCCGGTAGTGAGGGATTTTCCGGATGTGTTTCCTGCAGACCTGTCGGGCATGCCACCGGACAGGGATATTGACTTTGGTATCGATTTGGTGTTGGGCACTCATCCCATTTATATTGTATTGTATCGTATGGCACTGGCGGAGTTAAACGAGTTGAAGGAGCAGCTTCGGGAACTCCTTGATGAGGGGTTTATTCGGCCTAGTGTGTCGCCTTGGGGTGCGCCTGTCCTATTTGTGAAGAAGAAGGATGGCACGATGAGGATGTGCATTAATTACAGGCAGTTGAACAAAGTCACAATCAAGAACAAGTATCCTTTGCCTCGTATTGATGATTTATTTGACCAGCTTCAGGGAGCAAGAGTGTTCTCCAAGATTGATCTCAGTTCAGGGTACCACTAATTGAGGATCAGGGACTCAGACATTCTTAAGACCTTTCAAGACTCGATATGGTCATTATGAGTTCCTTGTGATGTCTTTTGGGCTGACCAATGCCCCAGCAGCGTTCATGCAATTGATGAACAGCGTGTTTCGGTCTTATCTCGACTCGTTTGTTATTGTATTGATTGATGATATTCCGGTGTACTCACGTAGTTAGGAGGAGCACACTGAGCATTTAAGAGTTATATTGCGGCAGTTGAGGGGGGAGAAGCTTTATGCAAAGTTCTCCAAGTGTGAGTTTTGGCTCAGTTCAGTGGCTCTCTTGTGGCACGTGGTGCCCGGTGAGGGTATTCAGGTTGATCCGAAGAAGATAGAGGTGGCTCAGAGTTGGCCCAGACCATCCTCAGCCATAGAGATTCCCAGCTTTCTTGGTTTGGGGGGTTATTACCATCGGTTTGTTCAGGGATTTTCATCTATAGTATCACCCTTGACCAAACTGACTCAAAAGTGTGCTCCTTTTAGGTGGTCAGTGTCGTGCCCCCTTTTTCTCGCGAAATCGGATTTATAACATTTGGGAAGACAACTCGTTACCTTTTGGGAATTGGGTTTTTGAATTGAAGAGTTGCCACCTAATGATTTAAGTGCATTAGGACACTAAGAAGGGTTTGAGTCAAGTAACCAGAGATTGGGCAAGAACTTGAAATTAACCCAAGGGGAAGGTGTTAGGCACCCCTCAGGATCCACTAGTGTGGTTCCCGGCCAAACTATTGTTGTGACTTTAGATACAAGTAACACATAGGCAAGTAAAAGCTTCAAGTAAGAGGGGATTTTCACGTAATAGTTACAAATAAACAAGGTTAGAAAGAACGAAAGGGATACTGATTTTCTTACAAGAAATAGTTTTAAAAAGATTTAAAAGAAACAAAGAAACAAAGGGAAGGAGGGTCCTAGGTTTATTAATAATATGGATCACCCCACACAACATCCGGTAATCACTCCTCAGTGAGGGGCTACACGTGATTCTATCACGTGGTCATCATATCCATATCTACCCTTTCCCACCCCGTTAAGGTATTAAAGCGCGGAATTGTCTCGTTTACTTATTGCATGCTATTACCCGCCCCAATCCTATCAGCCCCGGAGGTACTTGGGACTACTAATATAGAGGGAGGAGATATTGGGCTTATTTGTGGTTTGAAAAGGTAAAATACTAAGGCGACAGGCAAAAACACATATAGCAAATTTGGGGAAAGCATATAAACAAATAAAGGCTCAAATACACCTCCTTTAAACAGAGAAAGCAAGTAGTTAGCATGACTTACACATACTATTTAAGGTCTAATTGAAACTTAAAAGGTTGAGGTAGACTGATTTATTACATAGTTCAGATAAGAAGCCCGAATCAGGCTTGCCTGCTGGTTGTAGCTGATAAAAAAATCTGATTCAGTTTAAATTTATCCTATGGTTTGCCTAAGTGTTGGACGAGGATCCTATAGGCATGATATCTACTTATTTAAGAAACAATGAATTGAATTGAATACATACTGATTTAAGAAAAGTTGTCAGTTATTAAAGAAAGGCAAGTTTTAGCAAAAGATCATGAATTCTGCGACTGGTAATGCAACATTGTTGCTGGTTTTGGACTAATAATCGAGTGGAGTGATTCAGACTTGATCAATAACTCCTATGGACATGCTTTCTATGCGTGTTGATTTTAAACACATTTTAACAGACATGGTAAAAGTGCAGAAACCTATATGCATGATATCTAGGTGTTGAATTTCATTTTAAAGCCTATGAACATGATACCTAATTGCAATTGATTATTTAAGACCTATAGGCATATTTTCTATAAGCATATGCAGGATTCAGATTTCCAGGTAATTATAGACATGGTATTTATATGAGGGAATGCAGGATTCCTATAGACATGGTATCTATATGAGAGAATGCAGGATTCCTATAGACATGGTATCTATATATGAGAGTGCAGAAATCCCTATAGACATGGTATCTATATATGAGAGTGCAGAAAACTCAGAAACTCCTATAGGCAGGATATCTACCCCTTTGCATACATGGTTACCCTTCCCTTTTTCACTAGACATCCCCGAGATTTTTATTACAAAGTTATTACAGCCCAGAAAAGGAAGTAAAGTAAAGAAAATACATCAGAAATTAAAAATACAACCAAGGAGAGCCTGATTCAGGCTTCCTGTCTGAAGTATGAAGTAAACCAACTCCAAGAGATCATATTTCAAAGCCTTTCTCTCATTTGGGGTGTGTCAAAGTTCCCTAAGAGCCTCATATGAACTCCGGGCAGTGCTTACACCCAAATGTATCACCAGCTTAAGACATAGTGCAGCGCGGAAGGGCCAGCCTTCAGGTGTCCAAGTTCAGAGGGAACTCAAGGTCCCAAGGCAAGGCTCACAAGAGGGGGGCAGAACTTAGGGAATAAGAGTGAGTGCAAGTGCAGAAGTAGAATTCTAAAAGGGGGAAGGGAAAAGGGAAACAGCTCAAATAAGTACACATATGGGTATAGGGGAATGGTGGAGTTGCAAGAGGTAAAAGGACAGGATGATGGGCATACCCAACAATGGGAGATGCTGGCACACCCTTAGGCCTGTTAGACGACATTGTTTAGAGGTTAATACCCCCATGGATCAAACTTAATTAGTGGACAACAACTTGCATTGCCATGCTTTAAGTCATAGCTCAAAACACATAGGGGTAATAGGGGAATGGGGGTTCATAACAAACAAACAGAAGAAAATCAACATGCCAATTTAAGTGTTGCGATATACAGAAACAACAAGCCAACATGGACACACAAACAGTAAATACACATTGTTGTGGTGCTAAAATTTAAATCCGAACATACCAGTTTCAGAGAAACAAACAAAGAAAAAGTAGGAGGTCTTCTGAATAGGCCACAGTGCAGACAAGAAGAGAATATTATTATGGGTGAGTATGAGTTCAGAAGGATTCTGAATTGTGTGTGGTGTGTTAAAGAGTCGTGCATTTATATTGTTGAAAACCAGGCAGAAATAAGGTAAGAAAATAGTTAAGGAACTGATTGTCAATTAAGCATCAATTACACAAGACTTCCCTTAATTAAGGGATTCAGATTCGAACGGGTAAAACAATTTAAGGAAAGAAATTGAATAAGCACTTGGTGGACAACATGTAATTAGGGGCAAATACATAGAAGGTTATTTAGGGACAGGGTTTTGAAGTACACGGTTGTACAAATAAGGTAAGAAAATCAATTAACAGCCAGTAATAAAAAAATCAGGGATCTTGTAATTACTGACCCATGAATGAACCAAGTCGCAAAAGCTGAGAAGGGTTTTAACTTAGGTTGAGTCACAGAGAAAATCAGCAAACAATGGAAAGAAATGAATCAGACCATATTCAGAGGGAAGTATGAACTAATCACAAATTTGAAAGCCACTTTAAAGGGAAATTCATCATTTATAAGGAGCATACAAACATGTTAAGCATGAAAGAAGATTGTCGTGTCATTGTAAAATCAGTAGAAAAATCCAGTGTAAAAGAATTTAGCAAAAGTCAGAATCATATGAAAACAAGGATGTCCAAACTCCGTTCAGAGACTCGAAGTTGGTCTGAAAGAGTTAGGGGCTTTGAAATAAACCCTAGTTCAAACAAATCACATAACCAAACTTGGAAGAACCCCAAAATTCTAGGGTTTCCACCATTAATCGAGTACAAAGATGAGAAGGCAAGTGATCGAAACAGGCTCAGAGGTCTCTGAGAAGAACTGAAACTTCTTGCATGTTTCTTTCACCAGCAGAAAAACAATGGTAGCAGGTAACACACAGAACATAGTAGAAGGATTCAAAGAAAATAGAAAAAGCTAATACAAAACATGATGGAAAAAACTAATAAGAACAGTAGAAGAAGCATGCTAAGAAGTTTCAGAAGAAACTTAAACAGAGCTCAGTAGATGGAACTTAATAAGGGAACTTAAAAACTTGTTACTGGAAAATATAGTAGGAGAAACACACAAGAACACAAGAGAAAACAAAAATACAGTAGAGAAGCATACGATAACATAGTAGGAAAACTCAGTAGGATAAGCATACAAGAACATGGTGGAAGAAAAAACAATAACACAGTAGAGGCAAATACACACAAAAGAAAAAAGAAAGAAATTCAGAGAAACATTTAAATACTTTTCAGAAAACCCTAGATCGGAAAAGAAATGGCTTTGAAAGTAGTTTTTTGAAAGAAAAACCCGAGAAATCGTTTGAAAACTTAGGGCAAGCCTAGATACACAACGGATATAAAGGAATCAGAGAAAACCTCGAAGGGTTAGGGTTTCAGAAGAACCCTAGAAATGAGAGAGGCTTTGAAAGGTCGCCTATCTAAATCGAAGAAGTCAAATCAGGCCCGAGCAACCATGGTACGCCAGAGTAAAACCGGAGATGGCCGTGGAACTCAAATCGAACGAAACCTGGACCAAACTTCGTCATAGTCAGGCCATGAATCTTCAAAAATCAGGTGCGTGGGAGTCATAGGAGGCCGGTGTAGGGCTTCTATAGCCTTGGAAGCCATGGATTCCGGTGGCTTTCAGGGCGGAAGTGGTGGCTAGGGTTTGAGAAGCTTCGAGAGAGTTTGAGAGAATAGAGGGTTCAAAGGCGGCTGGTTGGTGAAAGTGATTTGGGTTTTGGGGGTAAGGGTAAATTAAAAAGGAAAGATTAAAACGTGGCCGTTGATCATTTTGATCAACGGCCTGGATTAAACGGGGGATCCGGGCGGGTTATGTAGAAGGGTCTTGATCGGGTAATTTTAGGAGTTGGGCTGGGTAGTTGAAATTAAAATTGGGTTGCATTAGGGGTGCCAAATCTGGCCAAAATTGAAATAAAAACAGGCTAACATTTAAATGGCCATTTTCCCTTATTTATTTTATAAAAAATAGTAAAATATTTTCTGGAAATAAATTAAAGATACTAAATTAATTAATAATATATAAATATTAGATTAAAAATACCAGAGTCAATTTTGTAATTATAAACACAATTAAATCTTTTAATAGGCTAATATTGCAATTATATGCAATTTAGCTTTTAAAATACTAAATAAATTTGTAAAAATATACAAAAATTACGTTAGCTATATTTTAGTATAAATATGAAATCCTTATAATTAAATTACTAAGAAGTAATAATTTTAAAAATAATCATTGGGCTTTTATGGATGAAAAAGGAAATAAATCAATTTAAAACCTTAAAAAATTATGGGAAAATGGTAAAATGCTTGGATATACTTATATATGCGTATATATGCTATTTTAAAGATATTTTGCATATAAAAAATATACAGGGAAAAATTGGATATCAACAGCTGCCCCTCTTTACCCGGAAAGGATGAAAGAGTTGTCGGGTAAAGACATGATGACCAATTTTGACCGAACGAAATGTTTTGAAGAAATTTGGCCATGCCCCGGCTTCTGAGCTGCCTACATATCCCTGTCTTACAGGAATCATGCCATATGTAGTTCGGGATCTGTCGGCGGAATATGCCGATGGAAACCTTTCAAGAATGGACGCAATATTTAGGTTGGGATGAATGGTTAAGGTTTAGTAGGGCTGCGGGAACTGGGGCGGAATCGCTCCTGGCGAGACGGCCGTTGCTCGCCGGTTTACCTGCAAATAAACAATACAAATGCATATCGTACATAAATTTAAACGTGATGCAAGTTCCCGTTGGACCATGAATGTTGTCTTTGGATGGTTAAGATGACGTCTTTAGACCATGATGTCCTGGGCCATGAAGCGTATAATAAAGGATTCGCAGGCTATGAAATGATGCTCTCGGGCTATGCGAATGATGCCTCCGAACCATGATGCCTTTGAATAATGATGTGCGAAATTAAAGGGATCTTCAGGCCATGGCATGGTGTTCTCGGGATATGAGAATGATGCCTCTGAACAATGGCGCCCTCAGATGATTTGGCGATCTTTCAGCCCATGAAATGCAGTAGGTGGCGATCTTTCAGCCCATGAAAGCGTAAGTAAAGTGGCGATCTTTCAGCCGTGCAAGTGTGAATAAAGTGGCGATCTTTCAGCCATGCAAATGTGAATAAAGTGGCGATCTTTCAGCCATGCAAATGTGAATAAAGTGGCGATCTTTCAGTCATGCAAGCGTAAATAAAGTGGCGATCTTTCAGCCATGCAAATATGAATAAAGTGGCGATCTTTCAGCCATGAAAATGTGAATAAAGTGGCGATCTTTCAGCCATGAAAACAGATAGAGATAGTGCTTAGTCTCGGAACGCAGAATGGTAGCCTTATGCAATGCAAAATGCAGATGGAGACAGCGCTTAGTCTTGGAAGGCAGAATGGTAGCCTTATGCAATGCAAAATGCAGATGGAGACAGCGCTTAGTCTTGGAAGGCAGAATGGTAGCCTTATGCAATGCAAAATGCAGATGGAGACAGTGTTTAGTCTCGGAAGGCAGAATGGTAGCCTTATGTAATGCAAAATGCAGATGGGGACAGTGCTTAGTCTCGGAAGGCAGAATGGTAGCCTTATGCAATTCAAAATGCAGATGGAGACAGTGCTTAGTCTCGGAAGGCAAAATAGTAGCCTTATGCAATGCAAAGTAAAGTGGCAGATGGTAATAGAGTTTCTTAGCTAATAGCAAGTTTCAGTGTCGGGATCGCTGAGGATACTGTGATACATAGGATATTACTGGCGTGCTGGGCTGACTACTCGGTAAGTGCAACAATCCTGAGAGTTGAATTCATGAATCGATGTTTATCTTGTGGGCGTGTAGTATGTCATATGCTTTTGTAATCCAAATGCCTGCATCCAAAGAAAAATCGTGAGTTTTGTAGAGGGGAGGTTAGTTCATATCCTTGCTGGCCTTGCTCGACCTGTTTGGCTTTGATCTAGTGATACGATGTGTATCATTGGGGTAGCGTTGCTGAACAAAGCGATTTCGATAATAAACATGCATGATCTTGTAAAAATATGACATAGGTATATAGTTAAGAAATAGCTTTTAGATGAACCGACGACTGTGACGTGTTACAGGACACTGCAACCTCTCCTGCTACGGAATTTTGAGGGTCCTCCTCAAAATTCTGCCCCAGTTTCCAATTGCGGGGAAAATAAAAATTTTATTAAATTGTGACCGAACACATAAAGTTGCCTACGTATCCCCTCTTAAACGGGAATCAGGTCAGACGTAGTTCAAATTACATCATATAGGAAAGCATAAGATTACACATAGTAGCGCTTGACTGCATCTGAATTGATTGGTTAAGGCCAAACTTCTCCGTCCATTTCTGCAAGTACCTTTATCATGTCTGTTGTTGATACCCAATTTTTTCCTGTATATTTTATATACAAAATACCTTTCAAATAAGCATAGGCATGCTATATATATATATGTCCAAGAGTTTTTCTATTTTTCCTTAATTTTTAAAGATTTTTAAACCAATTTTATTGCCCTATTTTACCAGTAAAAAACCAATAGTTATTCCCCAAATTATCATTTTTTATTCATTTATTGTATTCTCATATTTATACCAAAGTATAGCTAAGGTAATTTCTACATTTTTACAAATTTATTTAGTATTTTAAAGCTAAATTGCATATAATTGCAATATTAGCCTATTTTAAGATTTAATTGCGTTTATAATTACAAAATTGATTCCAGTATTTTTTATTTAATATTCATATATTATTAATAAATTTAGTACCTTTAATTTGTTTCCAGAAATTATTCTACTATTTTTGTAAAATAAATAAGGGAAAATGGCTATTTAAATACTAGCCCTAGCTATTTCGATAGCCTAAATCAGCCCCCCAATTAAACCCAATTTCAATCTCAATTCCCCAACCCAATTTTTAATTTAAACCGCCCCTGACCCAATTAAATCCAACCCGCCCGGCTCCCCGTTTAATCCAGGTCGTTGATCAAAATGATCAACGACCACATTTCTTTCTTTCCTTTTTAATTTGCCAACCCCCTCTTAACCCTAATCATTTCCACCTACCAGCCGCCTCTGAAACCCCCTCCACTCTCTCAAACTCTCTCGAAGGTTCTCTAAACCCTAGCCGCCTCCTACCACCTCCACCGTCAAAGCCACCGGAATCCATGGCTTCCAAGGCTATGGGAGTCTCATACCTACCTCCTGTTGCTCTTACACACCTGATCTCTGTGGATTCAAGGCCTAACCTTGAAGGTTAATACCCAGACCTCTGTCAATTCGAAGTTCCACGGTCATCTCCGGCGTTGCTCCGGCGTACCATGGTTGTTTGAGCCTGATTCTAACCTCTCCGACTCAGATCGGTGACTTTTACAAAGCCTTTCTCATTTCTAAGGTTCTTCTGAAACCCTAACCCTTCGAGGTTTTCTCCGATTCTTTTAGATCCATTGTGTATCTATGCTTTCCTTGATTTTTCCTGACTCTTCTTTCAAAAAACTACTTTCAAAATCTTTCTTTTCTGATCTAGGTTTTTTTCTAAAAGTGTTTAAGTGTTTTTATGAATTTCTTTGTCTTTCGTGGGTATTTGCCTCTACTGTGTTCTTGTATCATGCTCTTGCATGCTTCTCCTATTGTGCTTTCCTATACTATGTTCTCGTATGCTTTTCTATTGTGTCCTTGTATTTTTCTTCTACCATGTTCTTGTATGTTTTCCCTGTTGTGTTTTCCTATATTATGTTCTTGTATGGTTTTCTACTGTATTTCCTTTCTCCTGTGTTCTTGTGTTTCTCCTACTGTATTTTTCATTACTAAAGTTTCCTTATTAAATTCCTTCTACTGAGCCCTGTTTAAAGTCTCTTCTAAAAAACTTCTTAGCATGCTTCTTCTACTGTTCTTATCAGTCTTTTCTCATTATGCTTCAAATTAGTTTCTTTCACTCTGTTTGCTTTGAACCCTTCTATTGTGTTCGCATGTTACTTTGCTATCATGTTTCTCATGAGTTCTGTTGCTGAAAAAAGCATGTTAGAAGTTTCAATTCTTTTCTGAAACCCCTAAACATGTTTTCGATTAAATTGCTTGCCCTCTCATCTTTGCTTTGCGGTTTGCTTGAACTAGGTTTTTTTTATTTTAGAACCCCTAACTCTTTCAGACCAACTTCGAGTCCAAAACTAAGTTTGGACATCCATGTTTGCATATGATTCTGACTTTTGCTAAACTATCATACACTGGATTTTTCTACTGATGACATGACAATTTTCTTTCATGCTTAACATGTTCGTATGCTCCTTATATGTGATGAACTTCCCTTTAAAGTGACTTTCAAATTTGTGATTAATTCATACTTCCCTCTGAATATGGTCTGATTGATTTCTTTCCATTATTTGTTGATTCCCCTTAAGTTAAGAAAAAAACCCTTTCCCATCTTTTGACTCGCTTCATTATACAAATCTCAGACCCTTTGATTTACTAGCTATTAATTGATTTTCTTACCTTATTTGTACAAGCGTGTACTTCAAAACCCTGTCCTTAAATAACCTTTTATGTATTAGCCCTTAATTACATGCTTTGTACAAAGTGCTTATTCAATTTCTTTCCTTAAATTATTTTTACCCGTTTGAATCTGAATCCCTTAAGTTAAGAGAAGTCTTGTGTAATTGATTGACAATCAGTTCCTTAACTGTTTTCTTACCTTATTTCATCATGGTTTTCACACTATGAAATGCACGACTCTTTAACACACACACACGATTGATAATCCTACACTTCACAATTCACAATTCTTCTGAACTCTTACTTACACATAATAGTACTCTCTCTTCTTGTCTGCACTGTGGCTTTTTACAAGACTACTGCATTTTCTCTATTTGTTTCTTTGAAACTGGTATGTCCTCATTTAAGTTTCAGCATCATCACAATGTGTTTATTTACAGCTTTTTGTATCCATGTCTACTTTACTGCTTCTGCAGAGTTAAATGTTTAAACTAGCATGTTGATCTCTTTTTGCTTATTTCTGCTATGAATCCTTGCTCCCTACCCCCCTTATGTGTTTTGAGTTACAGTTTAAAACATGGAAATATGTAAGTTATTGTCTATGTATTGAACTTGATCCTTCAAAGGATCCTAACTCTAAACAATGTGTTCTAACAGGCTTATAGGTATGCCAGCATTTCTCATTGCTGAGTACGCCCACCAGCCTGTCTTCGCCCCTTTACTACCTCCCCATTCCCTATGCCCCTATGTGTATTAATGTGAACTGTTTCCCTTTCCCTTTCCCCTTTCAGAATTCTACTTTTGCACTTGCACTCTCTCTTAGTCGCTAAGTTCTGCCCCCCTCTTGTGAGCCTTGACTTGGGACCTTGAGTTCCCTCTGAACTTGGACACTTGAGGGCTGGCCTTTCCACACTGCACTATGTCTTAATCTGGTAATGCATTTGGGTGTAAGCACTGCCCGGAGTTCATGTGAGGCTCTTAGGGAACTTTGACACACCCCAAATGAGAGAAAGGCTTTGAAATCTTATCTCTTGGAGTTGGTTTACTTCATACTTCAGACAGGAAGTCTGAATCAAGCTCTCCTTGGTTGTACTTTTAATTTCTGATGTGTTTTCTTTACTTTGTTTCCTTTTTCTGGTCTTTATTAACTTTGTAATAAAACTCTCAGGGATGCCTAGTGAAAGGGGAAGGGTAACCATGTATGCAAAGGGTAGATAACATGTCTATAGGAGTTTCGGAATTTCTGCTCTATCATAGATAGATATCATGAATCCTGCACTCTCATATGTAGATAACCTGCCTATATGAATTTCTGATTTCTGCACTCTCATATAGATACCATGTCTATAGGAATCCTGTATTCTTTCATATAGATACCATGTCTATAGGAATCCTGCACTCTTTCATATAGATACCATGTCTATAGGAATCCTGCACTCTTTCATATCGATACCATGTCTATAGGTTATTCAAATCTGAATACTGCATATGCACATAGAAAATATTCCTATAGGTCTTTCTGAATCTTGCAAATCCACTTCGCATTAGGCAAACATGTTTATAGGTCTTTAATAATCAACTGCAAATAGATATCATGTTCATATAAAATACAACACCTAGATATCATGTTTGTAGGAATTCTGCGTCTCTCTATGTTTGTAAAAGCGTTCTAAAGTCGACAAACGCATAGAAAGCGTGCCTATAGGAGCTTTAACCAAATCTGAATTGCCTCACTCTCTTATGAGTCTAAAACCAGTAATAATAATGCCTTACCAGTTGCAAAACTTATGATCTTTTGCTAAAACTTGCCTTTCTTTAATAAACTAACAACTTCTCTTAAATCAGTATGTGTTTAGTTTATTTCGTTGTTTTTGAGATCAGTAGACATCATGCCTATAGGACCCTCGTCCAACACCTAGGCAAACTATAGGGTCAAATTTATAAACTGAATCAGATTATATTAGTTACAACCAGCAGGCAGGCCTGATTCGGGCTTCTTATCTGAACTATGTAATAAATCAGTCTGCCTCAACTTTTAAGTTTTTATTAGACCTTAACAGTATGTGTAAGTCATGCTAACTACTTTCTTTTCTCTATTTAAAGGAGGTGTTTTTGAGCCTTTATTTGTTCATAAGCTTTCCCCAAAACTTGTTGTATGTGCTTTTGCTTGTTGCCTTAGTATTTTACCTTTTGAAACCACAAATAAGATGATATCTCTTCCCTTTAGGATTAGTAGTCCCAAGTACCTCCGGGACTGATAGGATTGGGGCGGGTAATAGCATGCAATAAGTAAACGAGACCATTCCGCGCTTTAATACCTAAACGGGGTGGGAAAGGGTAGATATGGATATGATGACCACGCAATAACATCACGTGTAGCCCCTCACTGAGGAGTGATTACCATATGTTTTGTGGGGTGATCCATATTATTAATAAACCTAGGACCCCCCCCCCCCTTCCCTATGTTCTTTGTTTATTTTAAATTTTTTAAATCCATTTTTTCTAAGAAAATCAACTCTCTTTAGTTCTTTCTGACTTTGTTTGTTTGTAACCCTTACGTGTAAATCCCCTCTTATTTGAAATTTTTACTTGCCTATGTGTTACTTGTATTTAAAGTCACAACAATAGTTTGGCCAGGAACCACACTAGTGGATCTTGAGGGGTGCCTAACACCTTCCCCTTGGGATAATTTTTAGCCCTTACCCGATCTCTGGTTATCCAAATCAAAACCTTCTTAGTGTCCTAATGCACTTAAATCATTAGGTGGCGACTCTTAAATTCAAAACCCAATTCCCAAAAGGGAACGAGCTGTCTTCCCAAATGTCATAAATCCGATTTCGCGAGAAAAAGGGGGCACGACATCTTCATGTACCTGACAGCGGTGGCATTTCCTGACATGCTGGATGCAGTCAGTTTCCATAGTCATATAAAAGTAACCAGCCCGGAGTATCTTCTTGGCTAAGACAAAACCGTTCATATGTGGACCGTAGGTCCCACCATGAATTTCTTCTAGCAGCTTAGATGCTTCCTTTGCGTCAACACACCTTAATAATCCCAAATCAGGATTCCACCTGTATAGGATTCCTCCGCTGTGAAAGAAATTGTTGGACAACCTCCGAAGGGTGCGCTTCTGAATAGGACCTGCAAGTTCTGGGTATTCTCCTTTTGCCAAGTACTCCTTGATATCATGAAACCAAGGTTTTCCGTCTGCTTCTTCTTCGACATAAGCACAATAAGCTGGCTGATCATGGATTTTTACTAGGATGGGATCAATGAAGTTTTTGTCCGGATATTGTATCATGGATGATAGGGTAGCCAATGCATTGGCGAATTCATTCTGGATTCTGGGAACATGCCAAAATTCTGTCTTTGTGAACCTCTTTCTCAACTCCTGTACATGATGCAGATAAGGGAGTATCTTGGAGTTCTTGGTTGCCCATTCTTCTCGGACCTGGTGTATGAGCAGATCTGAATCCCCAATTACTAGCAACTCTTGCATGTTCATGTCAATGGTCATCTTGAGCCCTAGGATGTAGGCTTCATACTCGGCCATATTGTTGGTGCACGGGAACCTGAGTTTGGCAGACACCGGATAATGCTGACCGGTTTCCGATACTAGGACTGCTCCTATGCCAACTCCTTTGAAATTTGCTGATCCATTGAAAAACATTCTCCACCTGTCATAGGATTCCGCAATATCTTCTCCTATGAATGATACCTCTTCGTCAGGAAAATACGTTTTCAGGGGTTTGTATTCTCCATCCACAGGATTTTCGGCCAGGTGAATTGCTAGCGCCTGTCCCTTGATTGCTTTCTAAGTTACGTAGACAATGTCGAATTCACTCAACAGGATTTGCCACTTGGCTAGCTTGCCGGTGGGCATGGGCTTCTGAAAGATGTACTCCAAAGGATCCATCCTTGATATAAGATATGTAGTATATGCACAGAAGTAATGGCGCAGCTTCTGGGCCACCCAAGTTAGAGCACAGCAGGTGCGTTCTAACAGAGAATACCGGGCCTCGTACGGAGTGAACTTCTTGCTGAGGTAATAGATGGCCTGTTCTTTCTTTCCCGTTTCATCATGCTGCTCAGGACGCAATCGAAGCCACCATCTAACACTGCGATGTAGAGTAATAGAGGTCTTCCTGGTTCGGGTGGGACTAAGACTGGTGGCGTTGACAAGTATTCCTTGATTCTGTCAAAAGCTTTCTGGTAGTCATTAGTCCATTCGGTGGAATCCTTCTTCAATATCTTGAAGATTGGCCCACAGATAACTGTAGATTGCGCTATGAAATGGCTGATGTAGTTAAGTCTCCCCAAGAAACTCATTACGTCCTTCTTGTTCTTTGGCAGTGGAAATTCTTGAATGGATTTAATATTTGATGGATCCAGTTTTATTCCCCGGCGACTCACAATAAACCCAAGCAATTTTCTAGCTAGGACCCCAAATGCAGACTTTCCGGGATTCAGTTTCAGGTTGTACCTTCTCAGTCTATTGAGAAACCTCCTCAAATCTTCCATGTGATCAGTGGCCTTTTTGGACTTAATGATGACGTCAACCACGTACACCTCGATCTCCTTGTGTATCATGTCATGAAAAATGGTAGTCATGGCCCTCATGTAGGTGGCCCCTGCGTTCTTAAGGCCAAATGGCATCATCTTGTAGTAGTACGTTCCCCACGACATAATAAAAGCCGTTTTCTCAGCATCTTCCTCGTCCATCCATATCTGATTATAACCAGCAAAACAATCCACAAATGACTGTAGCTCATGCTTGGCACAATTATCGATCAGGATGTGTATGTTCAGCAAGGGGAAGTCATCTTTTGGACTGGTCCGGTTGACATCCCGGTAGTCGATACAGACTCTGACCTTCCCGTCCTTTTTTGGCACCGGTACAATGTTGGCTAACCATGTTGGATATTCTACTACCCTGAGAACTTTGGCTTTGACCTGCTTGGTGACCTCTTCCTTGATTTTCAAACTCATATCAGGTTTGAACTTTCTGAGCTTCTGTTTTACTGGTGGACAAGTAGGATCAGTTGGCAGTTTGTGTGCCACAATAGACGTACTCAGACCAGTCATGTCATCATACGACCAGGCGAATATGTCCTCATACTCTCTTAGAAATTCTGTGTACTCTTCCTTTTCGGACGGTGATAAGTAAACGTTGATTCGTGTCTATTTGACATTTTCCGCATCTCCCAGGTTAACAATCTCAGTCTCTTCCAGGTTAGACTTAGGACGGTTCTCGAAATTCTCAACTTCTTTGACAATCTCTTCCGGTATGTCATCTTCCTCTGAATCTATGTCCGTTTGTTGCGTTGTCTCGTTGCATGTCATAGTCATTGGTTCATCAAGATAAGTAATAGTAATGTTGTATAAATAAAGTAATAAGAGAAAATAAGAGTAAGATTTATAAGAAAACTAAAATGCTTTGATAAATTTCATAACTGTTTTTGAACATTGGAGCTATTTCTTGTGAAATTTAAAAATGCGAAAGGAAAGTCAACTAGTAAAATAAAAGAAAATAATGCATGATGCTTGTTCAGCCTTGCTACCCCGAGGCTCGCCGGGCTCTGGTGGTTCTGACGGTCCAGTTATTGAGGCATGCTCCTCTGCTTACAGCCTGTATGGAAGGGCCTTCCTCCCTCTCCTCCTCGAAAATGACACAACAATCCATGCCATCGTCTTCCAGGGACAAATTCCTCACTCCTGCCAGTGCTTCCTCTTCTTCTGACCCATAGATAACATCGGCTGGTTGGAAGGTCTGCTCCAAGCGGGGTATTGGCTGCTCCAATGGGTATTAAGGACCGCGCCATGGTAGCGACCAGTCGTTGAATTCTTTCTAGGTATACCCATACCCCAATCCGAAGGTGGTGCCATGTTTCTTGAGCTTGATGGGCTTAGCGATTCCTTCGAGATTCTTGCCAAGTCCCTTGCCAGGTTCATATCTGCACCAGTTCAATATGCTTTCAATTTTGTTGTCCCACCACTTATCCTTATCAATGGCATTGACTTGCTCGATGTGGTGGTAAGTTTCACCGCCTATCCTTCTTCTGCCTCCTATTGCTGGGATAGTCTGGTGACTGTATATGGGATTGCTACCGTCGCCGTGAATGATCACCTCTTGGTGGTTCCACTCAAACTTCACTGCCTGATGTAGTGTTGATGCTACATCCCCAGCAACATAAATCCATGGTCATTCCAACAACAAATTGTAAGATGCCGGCACGTCTATCACTTGAAAATCAACATCAAACCAAGTAGGCCCCATTTGCAAACACAAGCTAATTTCCCCTATAGTGGACCTTTGGGATCGTCGAAAGCTTTGACGTTGATGGACCCGTCCTTGATCTCATGCAGCCCCTTTCCTAATATCCTGAGTGTCACCAACGGACAAATGTTGAGGCCGGACCCTCCGTCAATCAGGGTCCTGGTGATAAAGTAATCTTCGCACTGCACGGTGATGTGTAATGCCTTATTGTGACTCAGCCCCTCTGGCGGCAGCTCATCTTTGTTAAAAGTGATCTTGTAACTTTCCAATACCTGCCCTACCATGTTCGCCATCTCTTCATCGGTGATGTTACTTGGTACATACGCCTCACTCAGCACTCTTAGCAAGGCATTCTTGTGTGCATCGGAACTTTGTTGCAAAGCAAGGATAGAAATCTAATCCTGTCTTTTGTTAAGCTGATCAATGACCGAGTATTCCTTGGCTTGTATCTTTCTCCAGAGATCATCTGGCCCAGTTTCGATAATGGTTGGCCGACTAGATGTCTGCTTACTTGACTCAGCCAAATGCTCCGGGGTATAAACCCTGCCAGTTCTTGTCATACCCTGTGCCATAACGGCTTCTCCAAACTTGACCTTCCCTTTTCTTTTGGCCTCAGCTGTGTAGTCCCAAGGTATGGCCTTTGTGTGGAATGGTGATACTGCTGACATTGCCACTGGAATTGGCGTGGCCATCTTTACTCCAAGCGGAGCAGGTCCTTTAGGCGCTAAAACTACAACTTCAAAGGGTGTAGGTGACATAAACTCGACCTCAATCGGCGCTGGCGTATTTGTAGAGGGTGGTGCTTCAAACTCGAGTGGCATGGATATGTTTACCTCGGCATCCCTAGAAGGCTGAATCTGGACCACAATCGGATTAAGGGTGACTACTGGCTTCTTTGGATCGTCGCCTTCTGTGATTAAACCGATTGATCCCTTGGAGTCCCAGTCATCCTCTATCTCGATCATGTGAACAATTCGGCCCTTGTGGCATGGAGTATGGTAAGAGGGTGAGGGTGCTTGGTAGTTTGGAGTAGGTTGATATGTGGGTGGAGGCATTGGATAGGTTTGGTATTTGATAGGGGATTTGGTCCTCTGTGCAACCATTACAGCACTTACATCCCTTTTCTTAGACCTACCACCAAATTGTAAGGCCTTATTGGTAGCCTGCAAGGCTTCAAAGTTTGTGACCATACCACTCTTGATGTCGTCCTCGATCCTTTCTCCTAGCTTGATGATATCAGAAAATTTATGATTCTCGATCAGCATCAGTCTCTCATAATACTGTGGGTCTTGGGCCCGAACGAAGAATTTGTTCATTTGCTCTTCTTCCAAAACAGGCCTAACTTTAGCAACTTTTGATCTCCATCGAGTAGCATACTCACGGAAGGTCTCTGTGGGTTTCTTCTTCATGTTTTGAACATAGAACACATCTGGTGCATTCTCTGTGTTGAACCTGAATCTGTCCATAAAATCAGATGAAATGCTTACCCAATTCGACCACTTCTTTGGATCTTGGCTAATGTACCAAGATAAAGTGTCTCCCTTCAGGCTCCTCATGAAAAGCTTCATGCGGATTTTCTCATCTCTTCCCACTCCGACCAGTTTGTCACAGTATGTTCTCAAGTGAACCCTTGGATCCTCTATACCATCAAACATCTCGAACTTGGGAGGTTTGTATCCCTCGGGTAGTTCGACATCGGGCTGTATGCAAAGATCTTTATAGTTTAGCCCCTCAATTCCCTTACTACCTTCAACGCCTTGAATTCTGCTAGTCAACTTTTTAAGCTCTTCGGCTAGATTTCTAATGAGCAAGTCCTTATCATCGGACTCAGGTATGCTTGAGATGGGCTGGGTGTAGTGTGGCACAGTCTCCACGTAGATGGGGGTATTATGTTGGGTGTGGCAGTGGTCATTTGTGGAGTTCTGGAGTTCTGGGATGAGCAGTGGGGTGTTATTTGAGGTATGGCAGGTATTGCAGTGGTGGTGAGGAATGGGATGGTTTTGTCGTTTTGGGATATTTTGTGGAGGTACAGGATTCTGAGTATTTGGGAAAGTAACCTCTGGAGTGGTGAGGCAAAATGACAGATTCGCCAGATTCCGGACTTGATCAAGTTCTTCCTGAAACTTCAACAGCTTTTGTTCTAGTTGGGATGCATTTTCCTTGGGGACCAGAGTACCATGAGTGACCTCTACCCGTTCAGTTGAGTTGTTCGAATCTTCCATTTTTCCTTTGTTTTTTGTGTCTGATAGGACTGGGAGGAGGAGTAGGTGGAGGGCCTCTGGATCTCGTAAAATATGATGATGTTGCCAGAGTTCACGAACTAACATTTGGGGAGGGGAATAAACAAAAAGTAAAAACAAAAGGTAACAAGTCAGTGAGGGTCATTAGAAAAATGTTGCAATATTTAAACACGTAGTGCTGGAATATAAAGCGTGTCCTAATTTTTGGGACCTCGTTGTGCCCAAGGTAGGCCTAGCGACAAGTTGATTTGGAGAACTTGGAATGCTAAATGCCTCATTTCATTGATAAAAGGTAGACGAATCCCAAAACGACACTAAATAACAAGAAAATAAAAATCCCTAATGGCCATTGGACTTATTACATTTTATAAAGTGAGAATGGAAATTCCTATCTATTTGGTCCCAGAGGGACCTTCCCCAGCCTCGGCATTGTTGGCTCCATCAAATAGCTCCCCTAGCTCGCGCAGTCCTAGTAGCAAGTAAGCTCTGGCCAGATGTCCGCCTTTATTTCCTTCAGCAGTCCAGCAGTCTTCGACCCTCTTCAGAAACTTCTTTTCCAATTCTACTATACCTTGCTCCAAATAGACCAATTGTTTGTTGGCGCTAACAGCCATATCCTTCCACTCTTCAATTAGTTTTTGATTGGCTTCTTGTATTTCACGGTGCTCACTTTCACATTCCCGAATCCTCTTGCGCGGTTGGTTGTACTTGACCTGTGCTTCAGCCTTTTCATCTATGATCCTGTGACCTCGAACAAACCCGGGTTGACCCAGACCATTGTAATTGTCCTCCACCCAGCCCGACTAATGTGGGGTACAACCAGTATGGTATCTGTCTAATTCGATGGTGTCCCTTCCCAAGACAATCTTGCAGTGCCACATGCGCTGAGCTTGGCACCTGTAAGGACTATCGTCATTCTGGAAGTCAGCCCGGAAATGACTCATCTTGTCGACCGTGGGTATAATCTACTTCCTGCCCGCTTGCCTCATAACCCGAAGAGGTTTGTAAGGGTACGTTCCTCTTAAGCCGATTAGTATCAGGAAAGGTGCGTCCCTGGACCGGACGATGAACTCATCGGTTGGAAACCATTCGAACATCCATTGTACCCGGTCTTCAGTCAGATTATCAAAGAGTTCGACCCATTCTCTAGCATTCTCCGATTGGGCGAACATGTTGGGCATGTAATTCATCCGCTTTGGGTGATGAAAAGCGATATGATCGTCCCAGTCCCTTCGATGGATTTCCTGTCGGTATTCGCCCTTTTGGAGATGTTCCATGAGCCAAAGTTGAAGTAGCAGATTACAACCCTTGAAATGTTTGGCTCCCTGTTGACACCTTTCTAGGGCTCGGTATATTTCTGCGATTATCATTGGTACGAGACTGAATGGTTGTCCGTCAATTCCTTCCATTAGAGTTTTGGTGACCATAGCTAGCCTGGTATGGATTCTTGTTTTCTTCATTGGAAATACTATCATCCCCAAGAAACAGAACATGAAGACAAATACCCTTCGGTGAATATGCCCCAATGATGTAAGGGCGAACTCATCAGGATAAGAACGACAATATTTGCTCTGGCCGTACCTCTCGTACAAATAGTCAAAGGGAATGTATGACTCTTTCAAACATGTCAAGTCTGGATTCTTCTTTAGACCCATCATTCTGAGAAAACCTCTACCTTTGCGGTTTTTCGGCATTAACAAACCCGGAGTTTCCTCAAGCAAGGGTGTCATCTCAATGTCTCCAAAGCGGAACACACACCTATCATAATCCCAGAATAAAGTGGCAGCTTCTATGATTTTGTTGTTGGGTTGAATTTCCAGGAGGGAAGGTAGATTTCCTAGATATTTTCGGACAAGAGCTTGATCACTGGATTGAAGATCTTCCCACCAGCTTAGCAATTTTGGGTGGATGTTGGTGACCATGCCGAATCTAGGGACTTCATGCCTCGTATTTCTGCAAGACAAAAAGGTTAGGCCCTTACTCCCACCAGACTCGACTGTTTAATATCAAAAATTAGCATAAAAGCATTTTAGTTCTCCAAATAAATGCATGGAACGTGGTAGTGTCCGTTTGGGTTTTGGGAAAACCCAGTGGACTTTGGACAAGGCTATCTTAAAGAGTCATTATGCGGACAACATAACTGACTCGGCTAGGTTTTACCATGATGCATGCACAATTAAACAGAGTAAGGTTTCTATGGGGTATTAGATTGGTACCCTTGAGCGGACAACTCAAGAGGGAAAGGCGCGGAACCGTCGACTACACCGTTGATCGACTGGTTTTACCGCAAATATGCTTTTGCCGGATTTAGGGGGTGATAATATCGGAAGGGCGCAACCACTCATTATAAGCGTTGCTATGGCATTTTGTTTGGCACGAGTGGAATATGATGTTGAAAACATGCTTATGCAATAATTAAAACTAGTTGTCATGTATTTGCACGTTATAAAAGCAATAAGTACAACAATTCATCATAATTTAAAACAGTAATAAAGGAATGCAGCAAAGGAAAGCAGTAAAAGAAATAAGGGAAAGAATCAAAAGACAAGTCAGTTTTGTAGTAGGAGAAGGAATTAAATTCTTAAAGGGATTAAACAAATAAAGGAATATAAGAAATGTAAAGTCACAGTAATAGCTTGAAATGGTAAAAGCCTAAAGAAATCCCCAGCGGAGTCGCCATGCTGTCGCGCCCCCTTTTTCCTCCGCGGAAATCGGGTTTATGACATTTAGGAGGACAACTCGTTCCCTTTTGGGGAATTGGTTTTAATGTAATTGAAGAGTCGCCACCTAATGATTTAAGTGCATTAGGACAATTTAGAAGAGCTTGATTTTGGATAACCAGAGATAGGGTAAGGGCTTGAAATTATTCAAAGGGGAAGGTGTTAGACACCCCTCAGAATCCACTAGTGTGTTCCTGGCCAAGCTATTGTTGTGACTTAAGTACAAATAACACATAGGCAAGTAGGACTTCTAATAAGAGGGGATTTTTTCACATAAAGGTTAGAAATAAACAAAGTTGTAAAGCATTAAAGAGAGTTGATTTAGAAGAAACGTTTAAAGGATTTAAAAGAAACAAAGAAACAAAGGGGAGGGGGTCCTAGGTTTATTAATAATGTGGATCACCCCACACAACATCCGGTAATCACTCTTACGCGTGATGTTATCGCGTGGTCATCATATCCATATCTACCCTTTCCCACCCCTTTAAGGTGTTAAAGCGTGGAATGGTCTCGTTTACTTATTGCATGCTATTACCCGCCCCAATCCTATCAGTCCCGGAGGTATTTGGGACTACTAATCCTAAAGGGAGGGGTCGTTGGGCAAATTTGTGGTTTCAAAAGGTAAAAATACTAAGGCGACAAACAAAACACATATAGCAAGTTTGGGGAAGCATATAAACAAATAAAAAGGCTCAGACAGACCTCCTTTAAACNCTTCAGTCAGATTATCAAAGAGTTCGACCCATTCTCTAGCATTCTCCGATTGGGCGAACATGTTGGGCATGTAATTCATCCGCTTTGGGTGATGAAAAGCGATATGATCGTCCCAGTCCCTTCGATGGATTTCCTGTCGGTATTCGCCCTTTTGGAGATGTTCCATGAGCCAAAGTTGAAGTAGCAGATTACAACCCTCAAAATGTTTGGCTCCCTGTTGACACCTTTCTAGGGCTCGGTATGTCTCTGCAATGATCATCGGCACAAGACTGAATGGTTGTCCGTCAATTCCCTCCATTAGAGTTTTGGTGACCATAGCTAGCATGGTATGGATTCTTGCTTTCTTCATTGGAAACACTATCATCCCCAAGAAATAGAACATAGAGACAAAGACCTTTCGGTGAATATTCCCCAATAATGTAAGGGCGAACTCGTCAGGATAAGTACGGTAAGATTTGCTGTGACCGTACCTCTCGTACAAATAGTCAAAAGGGAATGTACGACTCTTTCAAATATGTCAAGTCTGGATTCTTCTTTAGACCCATCATTTTTGAGAAAACCTCTACCATTGCGGTTTTCCAGCATTAACAAACCCGGAGTTTCCCATGGTATACCAGTCAGTCCTCCTATTTCCTCGAGCAGGGGTGTCATCTCAATGTCTCCGAAGCGGAACACAGACCTATCACAATCCCAGAATAGGGTAGCAGCTTCTATGATTTTGTTATTGGGTTGGATTTCCAAGAGGGAAGGTAGATTTCCAAGGTATTTCCGGACAAGAGCCTGATCACTGGAATGAAGATCCTCCCACCAGCTTAGCAATTTTGGGTGGATGTTGGTGACCATGCCGAATCTGGGGACTTCGTGCCTCATATTTCTGCAAGACAAAAAAGGTTAGGTCCTTACCCCTACCAGAATTGACTATTTAATATCAACAATTGGCATAAATCATTTTAGCTCTCCAAATAAATGCACAGAACGTGATAAGGTCCATTTGGGTTTCAGGGAAACCCAGTGGACTTTGGACAAGGCTATCTTAAAGAGTCATTATGCGGACAACATAACTGACTCGGCTAGGTTTGACCATGATGCATGCACAATTTAAATAGAAAGGGTTTCTATGGGGTTTTTGACTGGTGCCCTTGAGCGGACAACTCAAGAGGGAAAGGCGCGGAACTGTCGACGGTGCTGATCGACTAGTTTTACCGCAAATATGCCTTTGCCGGATTTAAGGGGTGATAATATTGGAAGGGCGCAACCACTCATTATAAGCGTTGCTATGGTATTTTGTTTGGCATGAGTGGAATATGATGTTGAAAACATGCTTATGCATTAATTAAAACAAGTTGTCACGTAAAGCAGTAATTACAACAATTCTTCATAATTTAAAACAGTAATAAAGGAAAGTAGTAAAAGAAATAAGGGAAAGAAACAAAAAACAAGTCAGTTTTTTGTAGTAGAAGGGGGAATTAAATGCTTAAAGGGATTAAACCGATAAAGGGACATAAGAAATGTAAAGTCATATTAATAGTTTGAAATGGTAAAAGCCTAAAAGAAATTCCCCGGCAGAGTCGCCATGCTGTAGCACCCCCTTTTTCTCGCGAAATCGGGTTTATGACATTTGGGAAGACAACTCGTTCCCTTTTGGGAATTCGGTTTTTGAATTGAAGAGTCGCCATCTAATGATTTAAGTGCATTACGACACTAAGAACGGATTGAGTCAAGTAACCAGAGATTGGGTAAGGGCTTAAAATTATCCCAAGGGGAAGGTGTTAGGCACCCCTCAGGATCCACTAGTGTGGTTCCCGGCCAAACAATTGTTGTGACTTTAGATACAAGTAGCACATAGGCAAGTAAAAGCTTCAAGTAAGAGGGGATTTTCACGTAATAGTTACAAATAAACAATGTTAGAAAGAACGAAAGGGATACTGATTTTCTTAGAAGAAATGGTTTTAAAAAGATTTAAAAGAAACAAAGAAACAAAGGGAAGGAGGGTCCTAAATTTATTAATAATATGGATCACCCCACACAACATCCGGTAATCACTCCTCAGTGAGGGGCTACACGTGATGTTATCGCGTGGTCATCATATCCATATCTACCATTTCCCACCCCGTTTAGGTATTAAAGCGCGGATGGTCTCGTTTACTTATTGCATGCCACTATCCGCCCCAATCCTATCAGCCCCGGAGGTACTTGGGACTACTAATCCTAAAGGGAGGAGATATTGGGCTTATTTGTGGTTTGAAAAGGTAAAATACTAAGGCGACAGGCAAAAACACATATAGCAAATTTGGGAAAAGCATATAAACAAATAAAGGCTCAAATACACCTCCTTTAAACAGAGAAAGCAAGTAGTTAGCATGACTTACACATATTGTTTAAGGTCTAATTAAAACTTACAAGGTTAAGGCAGACTGATTTATTACATAGTTCAGAAAAGAAGCCCGAATCAGGCCTGCCTGCTGGTTGTAGCTGATAAAAAAATCTAATTCAGTTTATAAAATTTATCCTATGGTTTGCTAAGTGTTGGACGAGGATCCTATAGGCATGATATCTACTGATTTAAGAAACAATGAATTGAACTGAATAAGAAAAGTTGCCAGTTATTAAAGAAAGGCAAGTTTTAGCAAAAGATCATGAATTCTGTGACTGGTAATGCACCATTATTGCTGGTTTTAGACTTATAATCGAGTGGAGCGATTCAGACTTGATTAATAAATCCTATGGACATGTTTTCTATGCGTGTTGATTTTAAGCACCTTTTAACAGACATGGTAAAAGTGCAGAAACCTATAAGCATGATATCTAGGTGTTGAATTTCATTTTAAAGCCTATGAACATGATACCTAATTGCAATTGATTATTTAAGACCTATAGGCATATTTTCTATATGCATATGCAGGATTCAGATTTTCAGGTAATTATAGACATGGTATTTATATGAGGGAATGCAGGATTCCTATAGACATGGTATCTATATGAGAGAATGCAGGATTCCTATAGACATGGTATCTATATATGAGAGTGCAGAAATCCCTATAGACATGGTATCTATATATAAGAGTGCAGAAAACTCAGAAACTCCTATAGGCAGGATATTTACCCCTTGGCATACATGGTTACCCTTCCCTTTTGCACTAGCCATCACCGAGAGTTTTATTACAAAGTTATTATAGCCCAGAAAAAGGAAGTAAAGTAAAGAAAATACATCAGAAATTAAAAGTACAACCAAGGAGAGCCTGATTCAGACTTCCTGTCTGAAGTATGAAGTAAACCAACTCCAAGAGATCATATTTCAAAGCCTTTCTCTCATTTGGGGTGTGTCAAAGTTCCCTAAGAGCCTCATATGAACTCCGGGCAGTGCTTACACCCAAATGTATCACCATCTTAAGACATAGTGCAGTGCGGAAGGGCCAGTCCTCAGGTGTCCAAGTTCAGAGGGAACTCAAGGTGCCAAGGCAAGGCTCATAAGAGGGGGGCAAAACTTAGGGACTAAAAGAGAGTGCAAGTGCAGAAGTAGAATTCTGAAAGGGGGAAGGGAAAAGGGAAACAGCTCAAATCAGTACACATAAGGGTATAGGGGAATGGGGGAGTTGCAAGAGGTAAAAGGACAGGCTGATGGGCATACCCAACAATGGGAAATGCTGGCACACCCTTAGGCCTGTTAGAACACATTGTTTAGAGGTTAAGACCCCCATGGATCAAACATAATTCATGGACAACAACTTGCAATGCCATGCTTTAAGTCATAGCTCAAAACACATGGGGGTAATTGGGGAATGGGGGTTCATAAAACAGAAGGAAATCAGCATGCCAATTTAAGTGCTGAGATATACAGAAATAGCAAGCAAACATGGACACACAAACAGTAAATACACATTGTTGTGGTACTAAAAATTAAATTTGGATATACCAGTTTCAGAGAAACAAACAAAGAAAAAGCAGGAGGTCTTATAAATAGGCCACAGTGCAGACAAGAAGAGAATATTATTGTGGGTGAATATGAGTTCAGAAGGATTATGAATTGTGTGTGGTGTGTTAAAGATTCGTGCATTTATAGTGTTAAAAACCAGGCAGAAATAAGGTAAGAAAATAGTTAAGGAACTGATTGTCAATTAAGCATCAATTACACAAGACTTCCCTTATTTAAGGGATTCAGATTCGAACGGGTAAAACAATTTAAGTAAAGAAATTGAATAAGCACTTGGTGCACAACATGTAATTAGGGGCAAATACATAGAAGGTTATTTAGGGACAGGGTTTTGAAGTACACGGTTGTACAAATAAGGTAAGAAAATCAATTAACAGCCAGTAATAAAAAAATCAGGGATCTTGTAATTACTGACCCATGAATGAACCAAGTCGCAAAAGCTGAGAAGGGTTTTAACTTAGGTTGAGTCACCGAGAAAATCAGCAAACAATGGAAAGAAATCAATCAGACCATATTCAGAGGGAAGTATGAACTAATCACAAATTTGAAAGCCACTTTAGAGGGAAATTCATCATTTATAAGGAGCATACGAACATGTTAAGCATGAAAGAAGATTGTCGTGTCATTGTAAAACCAGTAGAAAAATCCAGTGTAAAAGAATTTAGCAAAAGTCAGAATCATATGAAAAACAAGGATGTCCAAACTCTGTTCAGAAACTCGAAGTTGGTCTAAAAGAGTTAAGGGCTTTGAAATAAACCCTAGTTCAAACAAATCACATAACCAAACTTGGAAGAACCTCCAAATTCTAGGGTTTCCACCATTAATCGAGTACAAATATGAGAAGGCAAGTGATCGAAACAGGCTCAGAGGTCTCAGAGAAGAACTGAAACTTCTTGCATGTTTCTTTCAGCAGCAGAAAAACAATGATAGCAAGTAACACACAGAACATAGTAGAAGGATTCAAAGAAAATAGAAAAAGCTAATACAAAACATGATGGAAAAAACTGATAAGAACTGTAGAAGAAGCATGCTAAGAAATCTTAGAAGAAACTTAAACAGAGCTCAGTAGATGGAACTTAATAAGGGAACTTAAGAATTTATTACTGGAAAATATAGCAGGAGAAACACACAAGAACATAGGAGAAAACAAAAATACAGTAGAGAAGCATACGAGAACATAGTAGGAAAACACAATAGGATAAGCATACAAGAACATGGTAGAAGAAAATACAAGAACACAATAGAGGCAAATACACACAAAAGAAAAAAGAAAGAAAGTCAGAGAAACATTTAAATACTTTTCAGAAAACCCTAGATCGGAAAAGAAATTGCTTTGAAAATAGTTTTTTGAAGAAAAACCAGAGAAATCGTTTGAAAACTTAGGGCAAGCCTAGATACACGACGGATCTAAAGGAATCGGAGAAAACCTCGAAGGGTTAGGATTTCAGAAGAACCCTAGAAATGAGAGAGGCTTTGAAAGGTCGCCGATCTAAATCAGAGAAGTCAAAATCAGGCCCGAGCAACCATGGTACGCCGGAGTAAAACAAGAGATGGCCGTGGAACTCGAATCGAACGAAACCTGGACCAAACCTCGTCGTGGTCAGGCCTTGAATCTTCAAAGATCAGGCGCGTGGGAGTCATAGGAGGCCGGTGTAGGGCTTCCATAGCCTTGGAAGCCATGGATTCCGGTGGCTTTCAGGGCGGAAGTGGTGGCTAAGGTTTGAGAAGCTTCGAGAGAGTTTGAGAGAATGGAGGGTTCAAAAGCTGCTGGTAGGTGAAAGTGATTAGGGTTTTGGGGGTAAGGGTAAATTAAAAAGGAAAGATTAAGACATGATCGTTGATCATTTTGATCAACGACCTAGATTAAACGGGGGATCCGGGCGGGTTATGTAGATGGGTCCTGGGTCGGGTAATTTTAGGAGTTGGGCTGGGTAGTTGAAATTAAAATTGGGTTGGATTTGGGGTGCCAAATCTGGCCAAAATTGAAATAAAAACAGGCTAACATTTAAATGGCCATTTTCCCTTATTTATTTTATAAAAAATAGTAAAATATTTTCTGGAAACAAGTTAAATATATTAAATTAATTAATAATATATAAATATTAGATTAAAAATACCGGAGTCAATTTTGTGATTATAAACGCAATTAAATCTTTAAATAGGCTAATATTGCAATTATATGCAATTTAGCTTTTAAAATACTAAATAAATTTTGTAAAAATGTACAAAAATTACTTTAGCTATATTTTAGTATAAATATGAAATCCTAATAATTAAATTATCAAGAAGTAATAATTTTAAAAATAATCATTGGGTTTTTATGGATGAAAAAGGAAATAAATCAATTTAAAACCTTAAAAAATTATGGGAAAAAATGGTAAAATGCCTGGATATACTTATAAATGCGTATATATGCTATTTTAAAGATATTTTGCATATAAAAAAATATACATGGAAAAATTGGGTATCAACAGTCAGATGAGTGTGAGGCGAGCTTTCAGTAGCTCAAGACTGCCTTGACCACAGCTCTAGTGTTAGTTTTGCCATCAACTTCAGGTTCTTATACAGTATATTGTGATGCTTCTCGAGTTGGTATTGGGTGTATGTTTATGCAGGAGGGTAGAGTGATTGCTTATGCTACTCGTAAGTTGAAGCCCCATGGGAAGAACTACCCTGTTCATGATTTGGAGTTGGCTGCCATTGTTCACACGTTGAATATTTGGAGGCATTATCTCTATTGTGTGTCTTGTGAGGTGTTTACTGATCATCGTAGCCTCCAGCACTTGTTCAAGCAAAAGGATCTCAATTTGAGGCAGCGGAGATGGTTGGAGCTTCTAAAGGATTATGATATTACTATTTTATACCATCTGGGAAAGACCAACATGGTGGACGATGCCTTGAGTAGGAAGGCGGTGAGTATAGGCAGTCTTGCATTTATTCCTGTTAGGGACAGACCTCTTGTAGTTGATGTTCAGGCCTTGGCCAATCGGTTTGTGAGGTTGGATATTTTGGAGTCCAGTCGGATCTTAGCCTGTGCGGCTTCTCGGTCTTCCTTGTTTGATCGTATCAGAGAGCGCCATTATGATGATCCTCATTTGCTTGTCCTCAAGGACAGAGTTCAGCACGGCGATGCCAGAGATGTAACTATTAGTGATGATGGGGTATTGAGGATACAGGGCCGGATATGTGTGCCCAATGTAGATGGGCTTCGGGAGTTGATTCTATAGGAGGCCCATAGCTCGCGGTATTCCATCCATCCGGGTGACGCGAAGATGTATCAGGAATTGAGACAGCACTATTGGTGGAGGATAATGAAGAAGGATATAGTAGGGTTTGTAGCTCGGTGTCTCAATTGTCATCAGGTGAAATATGAGCATCAGAGACTGGGTGGCTTGCTTCAGTAGATGGATATTCCATAGTGGAAGTGGGAGTGGATCACCATGGATTTCGTAGTTATACTGCCACGGACTTTGAGGAAGTTCGATGCCATTTGGGTGATTGTGGATCGGATGACCAAGCCTTCGCACTTCATTCCTGTGTGTACTACCTATTCTTCAGAGCGATTAGCTGAGATTTATCTCCGAGAGATTGTTCGCCTGCATGGTGTCCCAGTTTCCATCATTTGAGATAGAGGTACTCAGTTTACATCGTAGTTTTGGAGGGCCGTGCAGCGAGAGTTGGGTATTCAGGTTGAGATGAGCACAGCTTTTCACCCTCAAACGGACGGACAGTCCGAGCGCACTATTCAGATATTTGAGGACATGTTGCACGCTTGTGTCATTGATTTTGGGGGTTCATGGGATCAGTTTCTACCACTCGCGGAGTTTGCATATAACAACAGTTATCAGTCGAGTATTCAGATGGCTCCCTATGAGGCTTTATATGGGAGACGGTGTAGATCTCCAGTAGGTTGGTTTGAGCCGGGCGAGGCCAGGCTTTTGGGTACATACTTGGTACAGGATGCTTTGGACAAGGTAAAGGTAATTCAGGAGTGACTTCGTACAGCTCAGTCGAGGCAAAAGAGTTATGCTGACAGGAAGGTCCGTGATGTGTCTTACGTGGTTGGGGAGAAGGTTCTATTGAAGGTTTCACCGATGAAGGGTGTTATGTGATTTGGGAAGAAGGACAAGTTGAGCCCTAGGTTCATTGGGCCTTTTTAGGTGCTTCGGAGGATTGGGGAGGTGGCTTCTGAGCTTGCTTTGCCACCTAGCTTGTCGAGTGTGCATCCGGTATTTCATGTCTCTATGCTCCGAAAATATATTGACGATACGTCCCATGTTTTGGATTTCAACACGGTTTAGTTAGACGGTGATTTGACTTATGAGGTGGAGCCAGTGGCTATTTTGGAGCGGGAGGTCCGAAAGTTCTGATCTAAGGATATAGCTTCAGTGAAAGAGCAGTGGAGAGGTCGGCCCGTGGAGAAAGCTACTTGGAAGACCGAGCGGGAGATGCAGAGCAGATATTCATACCTGTTTGAGGCTTCGGGTATGTTTCTAGACTCATTCGAGGACAAACGTTTGTTTAAGAGGGGGAAGATGTAACGACCAGGCCAGTCGTTTCATGAGTTATAGCCCCGTTTTCCCCATTTCTGCTTCTTTATGTGTTGTTCAGTTATATTTCATCGTATCGTATTTGTTGGTTCGGGTTCGGAGTGGTTTTGGAGTGAATTGAGACACTTAGTCTCCGTTGAGTAGGCTTAAGTTGGAAAAGTCAACCAGATGTTGACTTATGTGTGAATGATCTTGGATGGGAATTCTGAGGGTTCGGATAGCTTCACTTGGTGATTTTGGTCTTAGGAGCGTGTTCGAAATGTATTTTAGAGGTCCGGGGTAGATTTATGCTTGAATTGGCGAAATTAGAAATTTGGCGTTTTTCGGTCGGTAGTGTCAATCTTGATATCGGGGTCGGAGTGGAATTTTGGAAATTGGAGTAGGTTCGTAGTGTCAATTGAAACATGTGGGAAAAACTTCAGGTTATTCGGAGGTGATTTGGTAGGTTTCGGCATCGCTTGCGGAATTCGGAAGTTTGGAGGTTCTTAGGCTTGAATCCGAAGGTGATTTGGTGTTTCGATGTTGTTTTGAGTGTCCGAAGGTTTGAATAAGTTTGAATGGTGATATGTGACTTGTTGGCATGTTTGGTTGAGGTCCCAAGGGCCTCGGGGTGATTTTGGGAGGTTGACGGATCAAGGATGGGATTTGAGGAAGTGCTGAAGATATCCTTCAGCTGTCGTAACCGCACCTGTGTAGTGGGGACCGCAGGTGCGACGTTCGCAGAAGCGGATAAGGGAGGTTAAGTGAAAACCGCAGACGCAGTTGGTTTGAACGCAGAAGCGGTCTGCAGATGCGAGAAAATGGGCCGCAGGTGCGAGATGCCTGGGCAGAAGGTATTTAATGATCCCTTCGCGAATTTTTAGGTGTTGTTCACCATTTCTATCCGTATTTTTGAGATTTTAGAGGGTTTTGAAGAGGGAATAAAGGGGATACTCATTGAGGTAAGTTATTTGAACTTAATACTTGTGATTATGGTAAATTTTAGTGGTATAGGCATGAAATTTGTGGAAATTGGGGAAGATATTGAGGGGATTAGGGCTCGAAATTGGAGAGTCTAATTTGAGGATTTGAGGGATCATTTGACGTTGGATTTTGATGGTTTTGGTATGTATAGACTCGTGAGTGAAAGGAGTTTCTAGTTTTGTGATTTTTGTCGGATTCCGAGACGTGGGCCCGGGGGGCGGGTTTGGATGAAATTCGGGATTTTGGTATAAATTGATAGTTTTTGTTTGGAATTTATCCCTTGGCCCATATTGATCATATTGTGTTGCTTTTGGTTAGATTCGAGGCATTTGGAGGCTGATTCCAGGGACAAGGGCATCGCGGAGTAGGGATTTGACTGGTTCGAGGTAAGTAACGATTGTAAATCTTGTACTGAGGGTATGAAGCCCCGGATTACACATCGTTTCACTATTTTGAGGTGGCGTACACGCTAGATGATGAGCGTATGCCGTGCACTGTTGGGGATTGTGACTTGGTCCGCCCGTAGCAACTATTAAGTTGCGTATTTGACTAGAAACTATATGATACTTTTGTGTTTTAGAAAGAATTTCTATAATTTGGATTGAATGCCATATTTGGGCCTCGTGCCAAGCTGTTTGGAACCTTAGGGGCCTTCTTTTATTATTTCCTCACTTTTTTGACTTAAGATCTATACTCGATCATGTTATGTTTTACTGATTTCATAACTCAGTATTTATTACTCCATTTTGATGCATAAAATGATATTTTGGGCTGATCACACCATTTTACTGATAGCCCGAGTGGCTTGAGAGATTTCTGACTGAGTGAGGTCGGGGGCCTGTGTTGTGAGGATATTATGGGATCGGGCTGCGCGATGCAGGATTTTGATACTGACTTGTGATTATGAGAGGTCGAGGGCTTGATTAATTGTGCCATGAGGTGGCTTGTTATAGCACTTGGGCTGTAGTAGCCCCTCCGGAGTCTGTATCCCCCAGTGAGTACGGCTACCCTGAGTGAGTGATATGATTTTGCCCGAGGGGCTGTTCTTTATTCATGTTGTGCCCGAGGAGCTTATTACGAGTGATTGTGAGGTTTCCTGAGGAGCTGATTTGAGTGATGTTATGCCTTAGGGGCGGTTTATGATACATGTTTTGTCCGAGAGGCTACCTATGATTTTTATCACTTTTACTCTAAATCTCATCGAACCTCTATTGAAACTATTGAAAAATATCTTCAAATGATTTTTTACCGAAATTGGATTTTAAACGAGATTATCTGACTTATATACTGATTTGAAAGCATGTTGTACTTACTGTGATTTCATAACGTGGATTTGTGTGTTTCTTACTGCTCAGTCTTTATTTACCTTTATTACTTACTGAGTTGGCGTACTCACATTACTCCCTGCACATTGTGTTCAAATCCAGGGGTTGCTGGACGTGATAGCGAGCCCTGATTTCTTCCATCCGTCGTGGATATTCGGAGTTGGCAAGGTAGTTGCATGGCGATCGCAGCCTTGCTCTTCTCCCTCTTATCTTCCTTAGACTATATTATTGCTTTCCAGACTGTAATAGTCTTAGTTGTTATCGGATAGTCCTTAGTAGATGCTCGTGACTTGTGACACCCCGATGTCGGGCTTTTGTTTTCTTTCCGCACTTTGTCATTTAGACTTATGCTATGAAGTTTTATTAATTAATAGCTTAAAAACGTCTTTATTTTGAAATGTCGAATTATTTTGGGAATGTGTCGGCTGGCCTAGTTCCATGATAGGCGCCATCACGACCGGGTTGGTTTTAGGGTCGTGACACTGTAGATCACCAAGGACTTTTCACGGGTTGTAATGTAGGATTCGGGGCGGGTTGGATGAATATTTGAGAATGCAGTGGCTATACCCTCCTTGAACTCTACATACACTTTGCTTCTTTACTACATAGCACTTATTGACCTCGAGTTACCAACATAGAACCACCTCAAAGTATTTCTTCAGTTTCTACAAGACTCCACTCTTTTTATCTCTTTTTTTTTCTTCTACACACAGTAGTCAACCCTACCAATTTTCACTTTGTACCGGCACCCCCAACTTAGGCTTTTAGCCTCATTCTTAATCGTTCAAGGAGGGATGGGTTCAAAAGAAGGAATTATTTCACAAAGGGGTAAAGGTTTGTAATGTGGTAGCCAAATAAAAGGTTAAAGGCTCAACAGGGGTAACTAGGGTAATTTATGTACCAGGGAGGTCAATTTGGTCAAAATTAGCTAGCAGTCACAAAGAGAGCCTAAGATCATTTCAGCACCCAATCATTAACCTGAGAGTTGCACTAAGAAATCAACTGGCAAGTTCTAGACATCACAAGCTAAGCATATGCATTATTTATACCAATCCTCGCTCACAACGCATGAACTGTTCGACTCAACATAGTTTCATCCGTCAAGTGAATGCAAGGCAACTCAAAGTTGTCATCACATGATATGTAAGATTCTAAGTAAGCATAAAGTCAAAGAGTGAGCCTCAAGTTCACAACAATGACTAACCATTTTGCGTGGGTTTTTTTTAGATATATACAAAAGAAGGAAGGGTACCATTTATTCATAAAAATTCATTACATGCTTGAAGCAAGAACAATCAACCCCAAACAAGTCAAAACATTCCATGCTACTGTTGTGGTTCTACTATTACACCCTTGGAAAAGAACCCGGCGAAGAAAAACCAAGGGAATTCATTGCTATCTACCAATCTATATTGTTAAGTTAAGAGTTTATGTACAAGATTTTCACAAAAATTTGACTACCCCATACCCAACCAAAAAGCATGCATTGTCCCCAATGCATAGAGAATGTAAAAGCAAAATGTACGGGCTTCTTGGGGCGTACTAGGCGCTAGGAGGGTCTGAAGCATTGGGGGCAGTTGAGGGGTCAGATGCTGGCACTGTGGAAGCTACAGGTGGAACCTTGGACTGTGTGGTGGTATCTGAGGCTAGAATGGGAAGCTCCACCTGTTGTGGAGTTGGTTCTGGGACTTGTGAGCTGCTAGCCTCTCCCATCGATGGCTGCATGGTTGATGGATTGGCCTTGGCGGTGCAATTGTTGTCTGCACATTTGCTTCCTCTTCATCCTGTATATCTATAGAGACTGCAACTTGTTTGCCTCTATTGTCCCATTGATCCTCAGTCTTCTCAACCAATGCCCCCTCATTAGTTTCCTCATCCTCATTGTCTCCCTCATCAATCTCTCCCTCGGACTCTTTGGATCCCTCCTCGGAAGGAGTGTCAATGTGTACAACGGAAGCTAAAACCTTTGAAGTCTCAGTACCCTGGGATTCCGGAGCTTTCGTAAGGTTTGTGAAATCCAGGTCCAAGCTCGAAATCTGGGAAGTGCCAGTGCCCTGCTCACCTTCCTGAGGAAGAAAAGAGGTCAAGTCAAACTCCAAATTCTGCATCATGTGTAGCTCTTATTTCAGCTCAGCGACATCCTTCTGGAATTTAGGCATATCTCCAACTTCGCCTCTCTCGACCCTCTCATTCGCACTTCAAAGTGATTGAGTCGATCTTCATAGGATTGATGTTGTTATTGAAGAATGCTTACTGAAGCTTGGATAGGGGCCAGTGCTTGCCGAATGAGGGCTGGGAGTTCCTTTGTCTGTCTATCTACCTTGGCATTGGCATGTTGGGCTAGTATTGATAGAGTTGGTAAGGCAGCAGGTGGATGTGGAGTAGGTTGCTTAGGAGTGGATGTGGAGGTAGCCGGTGCAGAGGGAGTGTCAGGCAGTAAGAGAAGGAGGAGTGAGTGAAGGTTCTGTTGGGTCATCGACCACGGTATCTGTAGCATCATTTATCCGGGTGATGTCGATATCCTGAAGAGCTTTTGCTATGATATCATGTTTGGGGATAGGAGGAGCCGTTACAGCAGCTTTACACAAGGCACGGATTAGGCATGGAAAAGGGAGAGAAGTTAATGTCTGGTTCGCCCGGATCCCAATCTCACGGTATATAATCTCGCCCATATTAACCTTGATGCTAGTCATGATGCATGCAATGAGGATTGACTTCTCGATGCTTATATCTGTTTCGTTTCTTGAGGGCATTAGACCAGAACACACAAAACTCAGCCAGTACCGACCTTCTTGGGTAAGATCCCTCTTGTGGATCTTTTGTTTAGGTGCAATCCAGGGCGGAGTTCCCTTGGCTATGATAGAAGCTACCCAAGCACGCTCGGATTCCTTGTTTTTAATCTTGTCATCATATTCTGCGGTACCTGGCTCCCAATCCTCGAAGTATACATCATTGATTGACCCTGCATCACAGAGGACTTCAACTCCGCGGACTAAAACAGTGTCCAGGAACCTACGGTTTCTCTTTTGTTCTGCGTTCCTGGATGCAGCATAGGCAGCATAGAATTCCCGCGTGAGTGTCTCATTGTACTCTCCTGGACCTGTCTGAATGACTCCCACCCTTTCTTTTTGATGTTTTCTAGTACATGAGGATAATTTTCTTTTAAACCATTCAAGCTGAGCTGTTTTTCTTCCAAGATTTTTCTCTTTTCTAAGCCCTCCCTGTACAGGGTCCAAGAGCTGACAACCCCAAACCTGAGATCTTCCATATTTTTTCTGGCATGCTTAAGCATGAAGATCAACAGGTGGCACAAGATCGAATATGCTACCTCCTCTTCAGACTGGGAGGAATTCTCAGATGTCCTTCTGGCTGTGTCAGGTCGGGGCATTTGGATTGCTGTGTTTGTTGGCTCAGAGCAGCAGCTCGTTTGTTTCCTCGAGCGGGAGGTGATCGCAATGAGAGAGACTTCATTAGTGCCATTCCTATCAATGAAACAATGTGTGAGTGGGTGATATACCATAGGAATCACATTGAGAGAAAATGAATGAATCAAACAGCTTTTGCAATGGGTTATGCAATCGCATAACCACTTTGCGAACCGCAAACCCATCGCTGAATTACAACAACCAGGAGGCAAAAAATTATGCGATCACGAAAAGGCCCGCAGAATATGTTATGCGGCCGCATAGTGGTCGCATTTCTGCTCACCATATGGGAAACTTTTCTGACCCTGTTTGCGGCAACTTTACGGTCCATGAAACAGGTTTGCAATCGCAAACTCAATCGCAAAATTGCTTTTCATCAGGCCACCTAGGGTTCCAATTGCGATGACTTTGCGGACCGCAAACCAATTATGCGGACCGCAAAGATCATCTTCTTCAGTTAAAAAGGCTCACCTCACTCATGCACAGAGTTCCTAACGCTCAATTTTGAGAAATTTCCCATAAATTACCCACCCAGATCCCCACATCAAAGTTTTGAGAAGAAGGGGAAAGGGGGATTCAAGTACATGAGATTATTCACATAATTACAAAAGAGAGGGAGGAAAATGACGTACCAGAGGTCTAAGCAATTTAGAATTGGTTCTAAGATGTGAACGAGGTGACTTCTTTCCGCAATGTCGATCCTTGTTGTGTAATTTTGTGTGTGAATCTAATGTTTTTGGCCTTTTCTTTTTCTTCTCTTTGTTTTTATGTTTTTTATTTTATGAGTGTTGTATAGTGCTTGTGTGTGAATGAGAGTGAATGTGTTTTTGATTTTGTGAGTGTTGTATACTGCTTGTGTGTGAATGAGAGTGAAGGTGCGACTAGTATGCAAAAGGGTTAGGGTTGTGTACATGTGCGATTTGCGGCGGGCAAGTAAATCGCATAACACATTATGCGGTCGCATATGTGTTATGCGATGGTTTAAGGACTCTCTCAACTTCTGTTTTGCAAAGCATTCTGCGGTCGCATAGTTGTTATGCGGACTGAAGAAATTTAACTTACCGCATTTTTGCGGACCCAACATGCCAATTTTTCTGACTGTGTCTGCGTCCACTATGTGGTTCGCAAAGTCATTATGCGACCGCATAGTTGCTGCAAACCACGAACCCTTATTTTCTTCAATTACCTCAGTCTGTGCACCCTGTTCATGGTATTTTGAACTACCTGCATTCTAACACATACGTTAACCTGCTCAACAATAACAACTAAATCTATAGAAATGAATGTTACCACACATGGGTTGCCTCCCAAGAAGCACTTGATTTAACATCGCAGCACGATGATGTTGACCCCGTTTGGGCTACTCAGTGGTGGGGGTTGGTGTAGGACTATCCTTGAGAGCAAATTGTTCTACCAAGTGCCTTTCTCTTGTGGTATCGATGTAATACTTGATCTGTAGGTGTCACAACCCCAGTTCGCCCTCCGTGAACTATCGTGACAGCACCTAGTCTTTACGACTAGGTAAGCCTAACAAATTGCGGAAAAAGAAACAACAGAATAAATGTAGCCAAAAACTGCAGAATAACATAATGAAAACATTTAAGATGCCGCTCAGCATATACAATACAAACTTCTCAAATTGAAACTACGTTTCCCAAAACCCAGAATCTCATGAAATCACAAGATGTGGAATAACTACAAAGTATTCTAACTCCAGAGTGTCTAAACAAAAGAAGAAATACAGAAGGGCTATAACTGAAAGAGAGAGTAGATAGGGACTCCTCGGTCTGCGGACGCGGCAGATATACCTCAAAGTTTATAGAGATCGCCTCGCCTCGCTAACGATATGGTTGAGTCGATGTACCTGGATCTGCACACGAAAAACATGTGCAGGAAAGGGCATGAGTACACCACAGCAGTACCCAGTAAGTGCCAAGCCTAACCTCGGTCGGGTAGTGACGAAGAAGGTCAGGGCTCTACCGGTTATAAAATATAAAGCAAGGTAAGGCGGTGTAAGGTGCAACAGTATATTCAAAACAGTATCAGAAAATGAGAAGAAATCAAAGACAAATATACACTCAGTACACAGAAACATCGATAGGGGATCTCCCGGGATCCCGTCCCGTAGTCCCAAACGTAAATACTCGGGGATCTCTCAGTATCCTCAATATGAATGCTAGGGATCTATTTGGTATCTCTAGGATCTCTTGGTATCCTCAACATATGTACTGGGGATCTCTTGGTATCCCGAGGATCTCTTGGTATCCTCAACCTATGTGTTGGGGATCTCTTGGTATCCCGAGGATCTCTTGGTATCCTGAGGATCTCTTGGTATCCTCAATATATGTGTTGGGGATATCTTGGTATCCCGAGGATCTCTTAGTATCCTCAATATATGTGTTGGGGATCTCTTGGTATCCCGAGGATCTCTTGGTATCCTCAATATATGTGCTGGGGATCTCTTGGTATCCCGCATTACAGTCAAAATCAATATATGCACAGGGGGATCTCCGGAATACTCATCCGTAGTCCCAAAATAAAGACAACAATATTAAGGAAAGAACCACAATTTCATTCAAGAGCAAAACATTATGAAGTAACAAAGTATAATGATAAGAATAACAACAATTACAACAGAAAAAATATCGCCGAAGAATACAGCTCAACACAGAGATAGCAACCGGGGATCTACCAGGATATCGTCCTGTAGCCCCCAAATGTAAATATCCAGCAACTGGGGATCTACCAGGATACCGACCTGTAGCCTCCAAATGTAAATATCCAATGGATCTCCCGGGATACCATCCCGTAGTCCAACTCATAGTGCGCGGGGATCTACCGGAATCCCGATTCGTAGTCGCCAAGTGTAAATACGTAGTACGGGGGGAATCTACCTGGTGCAGTCCCGTAGTTCCATATAATTGTGCAAGGGGATCTACCAGAATACCACATCCGTAGTCCCAAATAAAAGGACAAGGGGATCTACCGGGAATCGCCCGTAATCCCAACGTAAACACGCAGCAGCAACACAAGGATAATCAACTCAAACCAATTAATATCAAAATGGACAGGTAATTCTAACCCAATATGCTTCACAGAGTTCACATAAACAGTTTAAGGAGATAGGACAATTAATACATTTAAGCATGTTTCCCTAAACTACGCAGTAGGCTTAAAAATACAAGCAATGTTAGAAGAAAGAAACATAGTTAATTTACTTAATGAAAAACGGGTTTCCAACAATTAGCACGTGTACGCACTCGTCACCTCACGTACACGGCATTCATATAACAACAATACCAAACCCTAGGGGGAATGTCCCCCATACAAGGTTAGACAAGCCAATTACCTCAAACCAGCTCAATCAAATCTATACCACGTTCTTGCCACGAGTATCCGACTCCAAATGGTCCAAATCTATTTAAAGTAGTGGCATAATGTAAATAACACTTCGAGTAACTAATTTAACTAATTAATTCTAAGCTAAGACGCCAAATTAGGAAAAATGACCAAAACGTCCCCCCCCCCCCGGCCCACATCTTGGAATCGAGTAAAATTTACAAATTCAGAATCCTCATACTCTCACGAGTTCATTTATACCAAAATTATTCCAATCCGACATCGAAATCTAGGTCAAAACCCCAAAATTAGGCCTAAGAACTTTTCTCCACTTTTCCTCAATTTTTCATCCCAAATCCGAAATTAAATGACAAAACTAAGTTAGATTATAGGATTACAACTAGAAAAGGATTAAAAATTGTTACCCACTGATTTCCTCTTCAAAATCCTCCCAAAATCGCCCTCAACTGAGCTCCAAATCAATTTCTAAGGTTTTGAAACTAAACCCTCGATATTTCCTATTTATGCCCAGCAAATCCGCTTCTGCGGCCATTAGACCGCACCTGCGGTCCCGCTTCTGCGAACAAGAACCGCACCTGCGGTATTTCATTAAAACTCAGTGTCCGCTTCTGCGATTCACTTACCACACCTGCGGTACTGCATATGTGGCCAAAGCACCGCATCTGCGGTTTTCACTTAAAAGCACATTTCCGCATCTGCGACAAAATGCTCGCACCTGCGATAGTGCAGGTGCGCTCCAGTAGATGCTTCTGCGTTTCCAGCTGACCTCTCTCTTGGCCGCATCTGCGGCTCGATCTACGCTTCTGCGAGTCCGCATCTGCGGTCCCCTAGCCGCAGCTGCGGTTAGGACAGCAAATGGAAAAACTTTAGCTGCCAAACCCAACTCAAAATCTTCCGTCAATGATCCGAAATCACCCCGAGGCCCCCGGGACCTTAACCAACAGCACGAACAAGTCATATACCACTATCCAATCTTATACCAATCTTCAAAACACCTCAAACAACATCGAGACACAAAATCATCATCGAATTTAAGCCTAAGAATTCCAAAAACTTCCAAATTCCGCTTTCGATCAAAAAGTCTATCAAACCTCGTTCGAATGACCTGAAATTTTGCACACACATCACATATGATCCAAAAAACCTACTGCAACTTACAAAATTCCATTCCGACCCCTATATCAAAATCTCACCTATCACCCGGAACTTCAAAAATTCGACTTTCGGCATTTCAAGCCTAATTAAGCTACGGAACTCCAAAACACAATCCGGACACGCCCCTAAGCCTAAAATCACCCAACGGAGCTAACAGATCTATCGGAATTCCATTCCGAGGTCGTCTTCACACTGCTCTGACTACTGTCTAAATTCTAAAGCTTACTCTCTCCTTTAGGGACTAAGTGTCCCAAAACACTCCGAAACTCAAAACAAAACCTCCCGGCAACTCAGAATAGCAGAAATAAACACGGGGAAAACAGTTAATAGGGGATCGGGCGTTAATTCTTAAAATGACCAGCGGGGTCGTTACAGTAGGCCATTTACTTTGAAAGTTCGAGTCCCGTCCTCTGACTCCAATTCAATAGCACCATAAGGAGACACATTCACAACTTTGAACGGGCCAAACCATTTGAATTTGAGTTAGCCTAGAAATTACTTGAGTCTTGAATTTAAGAGTGAGACTAAATCACTGGATCTGTATTCCCGCTTCAAAATCTTCTTGTTATGAACAAACTTCATTCTCTTCTTATACATGGCTGCACTCTCATAGGCATGGAGACGAAATTCTTCCATCTCATTAAGTTGTGTCATTCTTAGGTTAGCAGCTCCGGCCCAGTCAAGATACAACTTTTACAAAGCCCACATGGTTTTGTGTTCAAGCTCCACTGGCAAGTGACACGCCTTACCAAAAACCAACCAGTACGGTAAGATGCCAATGGGAGTCTTAAATGTTGTGCGATATGCCCACGACGCATCATCTAGCTTCCTTGACCAGTCAGTCTTGTTTGCATTGACAGTTTTTTCTAGAATGTTTTCGATCTTCCTGTTCGAAACTTCAACCTGACCACTCGACTGAGGATGATAAGGTGTGGCCATCTTGTGCTTTACTTCATACTTCTCGAGTAGCCCGGTGAAAGCCTTGTTGCAAAAGTGAGAACCACCATCACTAAGGATGGCCTTGAGGGTACCAAACCGCGTAAATATGTTCTTCTTCAAGAATGCGGTCACACTCCTTGCTTCATTGTTGGGCAAGGCAATTGCCTCGACCCATTTGGAGACGTAGTCCACAGCCACCAAGATATATGTCATGTCATAAGAGCTCACGAAGGGGCCCATGAAGTCTATCCCCCACACATCAAAGATCTTGACCTTCATTACAAAATTCATAGGCATTTCATGTCTATTAGATATTGATCCTTGTCTTTGACATTGATCGCATTCCTTGACCATTTGATTTGTGTCTTGGTAGATCGATGGCCAATAGTAGCCATATTCAAGCACTTTTGCCGCAGTACGATTTCCTCCATGATGGCTCCCAATCGGGGAGTCATGGCATGCCTTGAGAATTGGCATTACCTCATCTTCTGGAACACATCGTTGAATGATGTTGTCGGCACAAAACGCGGAACAGAAAGGGTTCCTCCAAATAGTGTTGCCTACACTCCCGCAAGAACTTTTTCTTTTGATAAGCTTCCAATCCGTCGGGAACATGGTCACTAACCAAAAATTTAGCGATATCGGCATACCAAGGAGAGAATGTGCTAGACAATGCCAATATGTGTTCATCTGGAAAGGCGTCATTAATTTCAAGGTCTTCTTTTGGTCTCCCTGCCTTCTCAAGCCTAGATAGGTGATCCGCAACTTGATTTTCTGTACCCTTGCAATCCTTGACTTCAAAGTCAAACTCTTGCAACAAAGGGACCCACCTAATCAATCTTGGTTTAGCATCCTACTTCGCCATAAGATAGCGGAATCAGCATGATCGGTGTAAACTATCACTTTGGACCCCAACAAATAGGCCCAAAATTTTTTAAAAGCATAGACAATAGCGAGCAGCTCTTGCGCAGTCATAGTGTAATTCATTTGTGCTCCATTGAGTGTCTTTCTTGCATAGTAGACAGGATGAAGGATCTTGTTATGTCATTGACCAAGTACCTCTCCAATAGCTACACCACTGGCGTCACACATGAGTTCAAATGGAAGGGACCAATCAGGTGTGACAATAATAGGTGTTGCAGTGAGCTTTTCTTTCAAATCCTCAAAAGCTTTGAGACACTTCTCGTCAAACACAAACTTTGCATATTTTTCAAGGAGCTTACACATGGGATTTGAAATTTTGGAGAGGTCCTTGATATAACGCCAGTACAATTCACCATGCCCCAAAAAGCTTCTGATACCTTTTACTGAAGTGGGTGGAGGAAGCTTGGAAATGATTTCGATCTTTCCCTGGTCAACCTCTATACCTTGTTTGGAAATTATATGGCCCAAAACAATGCCCTAGTCCACCATGAAGTTGCACTTTTCCCAGTTTAGCACAAGGTTGGTTTCTTCACATCTTTTGAGCACTTGTCTCAAGTTGTCAAGGCAATGCTCAAAGGAGTCATCCACTATAGAGACGTCATCCATAAACACCTCTAGGAAATCTTCCACCATGTCTGAGAAGATTGACATCATGCACCGTTGAAAGGTAGCAGGGGCGTTGCATATCCCAAATGGCACACGGCTAAAGGCAAAGGTCCCATATGGGCATGTGAATATTGTTTTCTCTTGATCTTCTAAGGCGATGTTGATTTGGTTATAGCCGGAATACCCATCCAAGAAGCAATAGAATGACCTTCCCGCTAGCCGATCAAGCATTTGATTAATAAAAGGCACAGGGAAATGGTCCTTGTAAGTAGCACTATCATTGTTCGCACTGGGATGAGCTCATTTTGTTCGTTTTGAATTACGGTCATGCCTCCTTTCTTTGGCGCGCATTGCACCGGACTCACCCAAGAAGTATTGGCAATGGGGTATACCACCCAGGCATCTAACCATTTGATGATTACCACCTCTTTCATGGAAGGGTTTAACCTTTTTTGATGCTCCACGCATGGTTTGCTCTCTTGCTCAAATTGTATCTTGTACTCACAAATTCCAGCGGGAATCCCTCGGATGTCCGCTATTTTCCACCCAATGGCTTGTTTGTGCTCCCTCGGGACATTCAACAAGTGTTCTACCTCCACATCATTCAACAAAGAAGAAATGATTACCGGTAGAGTGTCATTAGAGCCAAGCAATTTATACCTTAAGTGCGGTGGAAGTGGCGGCTCAATAATGGAAAGCTTGGCGGGAGGAGTGACACTATTCTCTTAATCAAGAGAAAGTTTCTTTGGTGTATAAGTGTAAGACCCAAGTCCTTCTAATGCATTCACCGATTCTATGTACCCCTTCATGTCTTCACCATCAAAATTCATCAAAATATTCGCTAATGCCTCACCAAGGCATTATTCCTCCATCTTCATCTCGATTGCTTCTTACCTCATCAACAACATCAATGATGAGATGTTTTCATATTCATGTGGTAACTTCATACCCTTACTCGCTTGAAAGGTAACCTCTTCGTCACTAACCCAGAACTTGATCTCATTTTGTTCCGAATCCATAAGTGCTCTTCCGGTAGCAAGGAATGGTCTCGCCAACATGATAGGGATTTCTTTGTCAACGGCACAATCAAGGATCACAAAGTAGGCAGGAAGGACGAACTTCCCCACTTTCACAAGAACATCATCAACAATACCCACCGGTCTCTTTATTGAACGATCGGCCATTTGCAACCTCATACTTGTAGGCCTCGACATACCTAACCCCGTTTGCTTGTAAATAGCAAGAGGCATCAAGTTGATTATAGCCCCATAATCACAAAGAGCTCTTGCAAAATCGCGTAACCCAATAGTGCATGGAATGGTAAAAGCTCTCGGGTCTTCTTTCTTTTGAACGATGGTTGTTGCAATGATGGAACTAACCCGATGAGTGGCATTCACCACTTCATTCTTGGTGGTTTTCTTCTTGGTGATCAAGTCTTTCAAATACTTGGAAAAACCCGGCATCTCTTGAAATGCTTCCACAAATGGAATATTCACCGATAATTGCTTGAGAAATCATAGAACTTCTCGAGTTTGCTATTATCAACCTTCCTAGCAAGTCTTTGACGAAAAGGAGGAGGTCTAGGAATTGGTGCTAGAGTTTTTGGTGTCTCCTTCACCTTTTCCTTAACCTCTTCCCGGTTCACTTCTTGAATTTTCACCTCCTCTAGGACTTTTAAAGCTTCAACAACAATTGGCACCTCAACTTGTGCCTCAACTTCTTGTTCAGAATCTTCCACTTCGACCACTAGTTCATTCTCTCCTTCAAGTATTTTCCCACTCCGAGTGTGATTGCCATACAATGAGAAGTTGGACCGCTCCCACTACCTTTTGGGTTTGCAATTGTGCAACTTAGGAGAGTGCCCTTTTGATTTGGATTTTGCTCTTATTTGCATCTCCAGCTTTTGAATAGATGCGGTATGAGAACCCACAAGCTCGGTCATAATCTTCATTGAAGTGTCGGATCTTTCTTGAATTTGCAATACTCGTTCAAGCATGTTTTCCAACTTGGAATCACTTGAAGAACTTTCCTTTCAATGCGGAGAGTTGGAATATTTCCCATTTTGTGGAACATAGGGGTTTGAACTCCAATTTGAAAATTTGTTGTTGTTGTTAATCCAATTCCCTTGATTTACACTACCTTGGTCATTTCGCCACTACTGGTTGCCTTGCCCTTGCGGGTTAGGCTTCCATTGGTTTTGTTGTCCTGAACCTTGGTAGGGTTGTCTTTGAAAACCTCCTTGAGAGCTATTGACATAATTTTCTTCCTCGAAATCCTTTTGATATGGGTTGAACATCTTCCACCACGTTCACTTTTTTGGTTTGGCTTTCAGTGAACATCTTTATCAACACATTGACGTTGGTGGCAAGCCCGGCAATTATTTGATCTCTTTCTTAGTTCTCCTTAATCATGTTGGTCAAGGATGGAGTACCATATGCAATTCCACCCGTGGTGTCCTCTGAGTGCCAAGCTTGGTTATGTTTTTTCATTTTGCCAAGGATTTGTGTGATCCTCGCAAATGTTTTATTCATAAAACATCCATCAGCTGCATTTTTGGCTATAGATTGGTTCATAGGATCCAAGCCCATGTAAAATTCCTCCAACAAAATAGTATCCAGAAAACCATGATTCGGCGACCTCACTAAATATAGCTTGAATCGATCCCATGCCACATGTAGGTGTTCTCCCGGTAATTGCTTGAAAAAGAAAATTTTATCCCGGAGCTCAGACTTCTTGCTTTGCAGGAACCATTTGTTGATACCCAATTTTTCCCATAATATTTTCAAAACTATGCTTTGGCATCAACCGGTATTTTTTCATACAATTTCTGCATTTTTAAAATATTTTAATTAATTACTCCCAGCATTTCTTTTATAAAACAATCACTGATTGCATCACAAAATAATTTTATAATAATTTTTATGGCTTAATTTTATCATTTGCATTTGTACTAAGTTTCAATTATTGCACAAATAGCCACATTTGTATTTTTAGGACGCAATTGCAATTACTTTGCAATTATAACATATGCATGCGTTATTACATTATTTTACCAGAAAATAGCCTTTTATATTTTTAAAATATTAAATAATTATTTTAAATATTTCCAGGCATGAAAGTCATTTTTTACATCCCATTAATTATTTTTTAAAAATCATTTTATCGGTTAAAAAGGTATTTAACAAATAGCCCCTTTTTTATTTTGGACCTAGCCTATTAAATTAGCCCAATTTAGCCCCCCCCCCCCCCCCAAATCCCAATGGGGCCTAAAAACTACCCAACCCAAACCCAGCACTCACCCGACCCACTTCTTGCCAAATCCTGGTCATTGATCATTTTTATCAACGGTCCAGATTCCCCCTTCCATAATTAAACCTAGACCTAACCCCCCAAACCCTCTCATTTCTCTCTGTCACCCGTCGTCATCATCTCCCTCTTCTCTCAAAACACTCTCGACCTAACCCTAGTTCTAACACGCCGTCACCAGCATAAATCTTCTCTTTATGAAGCTTCCATGGCTTCCCCGGCCAGTCTTGGCCTTCTACACGCCATGGCTCCTTGATTTTCTGGATCCTTGAGAAGATCTCGAAGAACCAAGTTTTTTCTGGTTTGAAACTTTGCTCGTTAGCTTGTCTCAGGCCATGGTTCGACTGTGAGTGAGAACTTCTTGTTATTTCGTTACGAATCTATGAGATTTCGACCTATTCTCTCATCTCTGCTATTTTCTTTTCTGAAAACCCTAGTTCACTATTGTCAACTCTTCTCAGATCTTCATAGATCTGAGATGATTTGGGTATTATTAAGTGTTTTCCTAAACAAAAAAAACCCCTTTACTTTAATTGATTATCTCGCTTTTAATCATTCTTCTTAAAATAGGGTTTATCCCAAACTGTTTTTCAAAGATTCTTCTAAGTTATTATTGTTTAATAAGATGTTTCTTCTTCACCTCGACTGATTTTTGCATGAGCGTTCAAACCCTAGTTGATTCTATATGCTGATTTTTCCGGTCTTTGCTTCGATTTTGAGTCTTTCAGCATTACCAATCGCATTAACTCATCCTATATTTTTGACTTACACTATTTTCCTTTGTCAAATCCAGTGTTCTATAATTTTTACCCTAATTGAGCCCTATTAGGGTTCGAATCTTGCTTTCCGGCTAATTTCTATATTTTTTTGTGAAGTCTTCACTTAGTTTATTTTCTATTTATGGGAGTTGGTTTATTCTTTCTAGAAATCATTGTTACTTTGAAATTTGGCTGATTGATTTGCTCTGTTAGATATTTGTATGCCTAAGTCTTGCCTGATTCCCTGTTTACGGCCTTAATTAGTCATTCTTGCCGCATTTGATTACCTGTATATTTAGTGATTCCTTTACATGATTCTTCGCTTAATTAGACCCCTGATTATTTTATTCTGAACTCCTTTATTTGGTTTGATTTGAACTTCCTTCCTTAATTAGACTCCTTATTATTATCGTTTAGCTGATCGGCTTTAATTAAGGGAGGTTTATTCTAAACCCTTATGTGATTGGATTCTGTGACTATCTTAATTGACTGAAGTTGATTCTTTTACCTTATTTACTCTACTCTCGAGCTACTATATAAACTCTCTTATTTTAACTTCTTGAACACGAACACTAGTTCCTCCACACTCTCACACTCACAAAAGCACTCTATTCTCTTCTGTTACTTGCAATTATCACTAATCCATCCGAATGTAAGCCAAGGCTGGATATTTGCACCATCTCTGCTCTATACTTTGTAGTTTCTCCTTGACTGGTATGTCCTGATTCAATTCACATTACAAAACTATGTATTTCTTTGTTGCGAGAGTTCATTAGTTGTGATTTCCAGTTCTATTTGCTATTCTACTGTCATATGCTCAATGTGTAACCAGCATGCTTAGATTACACTGCCTAATTACTGTATCACTCAGCATGTTTAAGTTTGTTCTGTTAAAAGCTATAACTAGTATACTGTTTAGCATGCCCAATCCTGCTTTAGATAATTGCATGAATCCTATTTGTTCACTAGTATGTCAAAGCTACATTGTTTGCTTACTGTCTCACCCAGCATGCCTACATCCTGCTTGCTCTGTATGTGGTTAGTATTTCTAAACTTTGAATGTTTCATGTATTGCCTGCATAGTTTGTTAATTTAAGTCTTACCTATTCTAGTTTGACTAACGAGATCCTGTTAAGGTATCTAGCCCTACCAATTATTCAGATTGTGTGCCTAAGACTTATGTGTTATCAAATGTCTTTATTGTAATCTTTGTAACTAACTTGTCAATTCCACAACCTCATTTGTATATGTGTTTGCTTATAAACTAGGTTGTATTCTACGTGTCCCCCAATCCCTTTCTCCCTGATGAAGAGTCTGCTTGCCCAAAATGTTTCTAAAACTGTGTGTTCTGTGACCTGCTCTCTGACCTCAAAAATGTTCTTCATGTTTCCTCAAACTATTTTCCACTCTAACTAGTACTGATTTTAGAAAATCTTTTACTCTAAGGCCCCTTTGCTACTGTTTACCAAACTCTTTCAAGTCATTATGCACTCTCACTTACTCTTAGTTCATTAAGTCCTGCCCCTCTGGTATGTGTACTGCTTTAAGACCCTTGAGATCTCTATGAACTCTGGCATACCAGGGCTGGCACTTCTACACTGCACATAAATCAATTCTTATTTGAGAAAGGTCTGGGTGTGAGCATTGCCCGGGATCCTTGAGGTCCTTAGGGAACTTTGACGCACCTATACATGAATTGGGCTAGGAACTTTGGGCACTTGAGACTACTGAAGGCTTGGAAACTACTCTGGGCCTACTTCAGGCTCCCTATGTGAGCACGTGATTTTTGCCCTATATGAATTACTCCCATAAAATCAAAACAAATTAATTTTTTCATTATTTGCAATTTTGTGAATTTTTGTGGCATTTTTCTGTCAATTGTTTGCATTTATCTGTGCACGTTTATTTTATTTAATTAATAAAAAATACAAAAAATGTGTGGCGTGTGCATTTAGGATTTAACTTTGCATTTTAAGAATTATTAGTAATTAAGTTATTTTATCAAACGGAAAATCACAAAAAATAGTTTAATTTGCACCTTTTAATTTTAACTTTGATTTTGTTAGTTTTTCTTTTAATTTGTTCCTTTTATTAATTGTGATAATTATCATCTAGGTTTAATTAGTATTTTTTTAGGATAATTAGGTTCTAGGAAATAATTAGATTTTAATCTAATTTTGGAAAAAGAAGAAAAAAGAATTTTTGGAAAAATTGAAAAGAAATGGAATAAAGAAGAAAACAGCCAATTTGGGCCAAATTCACTTAATTTACCCAGGCCCAAATCTTTCCCCCTTTGCACCCGCCTGTCCCAGTCCAATACCCGTCCATAACCCGGTCCGCCTCTACCCCAATCCAAACGATCCCGTTTAATTTAAGTGTGATCTGGGCCGTCGAGGTTTACTTGATCCAATGGTGGGGAAGTGGGGGTGGGCCTATTATATAACCGTCCTAACTCGTTACCCCCCCCCCCCATCTCGTCTCTCCCAATTCCCTCTCTCAGAGACCGTCCATAGAACCCTAGCCGCCGCCCAAAAATTCTCACCACCACCGGTGGCGGCGCCTATTCCAAACGCCACCAGATTAACACCCTAGAGCCCCCTCAACCCCTCTTCCCAAATCTCAGAACAATTTCCTTCGAATATCCCCAGCACTCTTCGAATATTAGATCACAAGTCGAACCATAGAACCCAAATCGAGATTCTACATACGATTCAGGTCTAATATGATTTTATTCGTTTGTTCTCTATGAGAACATGCGATTAATATCAAATTTGACCGAAAATCCGAAGATATGAAGATTCAAGCCTATCTTTTCTTGGTTCGAAGTGTAATAGGTATCTTCTTTTCTGTCTCTGATTTATTCTTTCCTCCTTGTCTTTTCATTATTCTCTGTTCCTTTCCTTCTTCTTGTTTTGTTTTTCATTTTTGTCTCGGAGTTCTTTTATTCATGCATGAGTAGGTGGAGTTTTACCTTAAAGTTGTTAGTTTGGTTAAGGTTGAATTAGTAAATCACTTAGGCTAATTTTTTAAATTGATGAAACAAGTTAGCATGTGTTATTTTGGGTTGCAATTTGATAATAGGGCAAGTGACAATTGGGGCTATTTGGGCTTCTGATCTTGTAGGGTGGGTTTGGGTTAAAATCCGATTCATTTTTGTTTTAGAAAATCGGGTCATTGACCTATGAACTATACCCATAGGTTTCAGGGGTAAATAACAGGGGTATGGGGGTAGTTTTGGGTAATTGCTTAGGGGAATCTTTGTATAACTGATTAGGAAGCTTCTTAGAAGCTGACTTTGGGATTTTTTTGAAACTCTAAAAACTAAATAGGGATATCGAGGCAAAAATGAAAACATGAAAGGGGCTAAAATAAAAATTTGATCTCTCTATTGTTGCCCTATTGCCTTGCCTATAAAGGCATCTCATTCTTGCCTTTCAAGGTAGAGATGAGAAGAGATAAAAATCCAGAAAATAAAACGGTTGAACTTTATTACTGTTTCATTGAACTTTTTAGTGATTTTTTGAATCTCTCAATTTCCGAAACAACTTTGATTCATCTGAGGGTGGAAATGGATTAGAATAGGGGTTTTGGGAAATTCTGGTTCAAGCTTTGGGGTTGGGTTTACTGTTCTATTGAATGGCTGAAGCTGATTTCACTATTTTGACTGTTCGAATTTGGATTTAGCTGATTCTGTGGTGCTTCTTCCTGTTTGATATCTCTGTTGCAGCTTATTGCTCCTTACCTATTTCCTTTGTCCATTTCCAGGTACATTTTTGAACTCAACCCAATGTGAAATCCAATTTGAAGAGGGAAATGAAAAATGAAGTTGAAAAATGACAATAGTTCTATCTGTAGTATTTCTATATAATGTCTATTTTAGTTACTTGATTCCTGGTGTGTGCTAGGTAGTTTTATTCTGAATGTTCGAATTCGTTGAGTTGTATTAGATTCGGGACTGTTATAAGACTTGGGAATAGCCGGTTAACCGAGTTAAATTCAGGACATATATGCATTCTTGGGGAATCTTGTAATGTAAATGGTATTGGGATTTGTTTGCTGAATAGTTCATTTAGGCTTTGGTAACATGTTAATTGTGTTAGGTTGACCATATATTCATATATTAGTTTGGCATAATGTGTGTTTTTTTTTTTGAATTTCGTGGTTGTTGGACTTGTGTTTAAGGGGAAGGATTGGTCCAGATTATTCTAATAATAGAAGCAGGTGTCAGTTTATTTTGTTGTTGATTTTGTGCATGCTTAATGTAGATTAGTTGGGTTCAATTCAGAATGCTCAGTTAAGGGGCTAAAATTCAAAAGCATTAGTTTATTTTGGTGTTAATCAAGAACATGTTTAAGTTAGATTCGTTGTTTGCCAACTCATAATTATTAGTTGCTAGTTAAAATTCAGAAATAAAAGTTAGTTTTATCTCATGTTTCACGTAGTTGCTTAATTGAATCGCAAACAATTAATTGTGCAATGAGCATGATTTTAATTTGGTGCTGGACTTGGCAATTGGTCCTTTAACATCGGCCCAGTATTGTCCTCGAGTCCAACACGCGATGTAGGCTTCCATTAAGCCTTTGCCTTTGTTCTCCAATATGCAAAATAACAGAATGAGATTTGTGCCTATTTCAATTGGGTTTCCTGTAACCAAATGTTGTTCCATTTTTACTGATTCTTAAAGATTAAGCTGCTTTCCTACCTGGGTGGAATTCAAGTCATTTTGGGCCTTTAGTTAGTTACCTGGACTCCTTTGATCATTGAGGTGAGCCACATTTAATAGCATAAATAGTTTATGGCCCTCATGATAAGTTAGAAACCTTTGGTTAGAATAAATCGAGGTGTGTCGTGCCGAACAAAACCCCAAAATGCATGGCCCTCGCTTAACTAATATTTTAAATCCTTAGAACTCAAGGCGTGCCATTTAGCGAATTTTCCATGGCCCTCGCAAAATTAAAAAATGCGTAGTTGCTTTAGGTGCGTTATTTTAATAATATTACCTTCCTAAACTCGGGTGTGCATTTCATGTGACCCCAATCCAAATCTTAATAACGTTGAATAAAATGTGTTTCGGATAGCGGGTGCATTTCATGTGGCGCGGTCCAAAGACATGTTTTAGACGACGTTAAATCTTCTTTAAAATAAATAAAAGCGGTTTTAAAGTTAAAATGCACATAGGTTCAAAATGTTCTAAAATCAGATAATAGGCTAATTATAACAGTTGAGCGACCGTGCTAGAACCACGGAACTCGGGTATGCCTAACACCTTCTCCCGGGTTAACAGAATTCCTTACCCGGATTTCTGGTTCGCGGACTGTAATACAGAGTCAATCTTTTTCTCGATTCGGGATTTGAACTGGTGACTTGGGACACCCTAAATATACCAAGTGGCGACTCTGAATTTAATAAATAAATAATCCCGTTTCAATTGTCACTTTAAGTTGGAAAAAACTCCCTTATACCCTCTCGGGGTGTAGGAAAAAGGAGATGTGACAGCTCTGGAGACTCTGCTGGGGACAAGAACCCAGAACTTCTGGTTCAGGGTTCAAGAATTCAAGCTTAGAATAATATTTATATTTGGCTTTATTTATTATCTGGTTCTATTCACATGTTTGGGCCTAATGTGCTAAAAGTTGCTTTTTACCGCCTTGATATTGGTGAACTGTATATAAATTGTTACGAATCCCTCCTCTCTCTGAGTCTTCTAAATTATTTGAGAAGGGTGCACTTCGTGTAGCTTCTCTTCTGTTAGAGTCATATCCCAAATTTAGAACGAGGTTCGGACAAGTTGCAAAGCCGGCGAAGCTTCTGTATTTCCGATACGCTGCCCCTCCCCCCCGGCTCGAGCTGTCCGCTCGGGTAAGCCAGGTCTAGAACAAATAAACCCAGGTTTTAAACCTAGAATAACTCAGCCTCATACCGGATCCCTAATAGGCACGTTTGTTTGCATCATGTGCACTTGACTTAGGGACTCAACACAGGGGTTGGGTCCGTCTAGGACAGGTGTACCCAAAATAACAGACCATCTTGATGCATCCTATGTGCTACATGTTGCATTTTTCAAGGGTAAAAGGGTCATTTGGCGGACTAATGATAGCTGAGGGCAAATGAAAAAATGAAAAAAAACGATGAAAAAAAAATGAGAGGGTGAAGTGTGAAGATAAAGCGAGCGAGGCCCAATTATGTTTTCCGTCACATTTTTGTTAAGGAAAAAAAAGCTTGAAAATTCAAAAAAAGATTTTGCACTTTTTCATCATTTTCCGAAAATCAAAAATTAAAAAAAAAAGGGAAAAGAAAATCTAAAAAGATTTTGCATGTTTCATCATTTTCAAGGAAAAGACAAAAAAAACATATTTTCTCTAAATTAGTTATTTTTCTAACTTCTCCACCGTATCCAATCTGCCCGAACTACGCATACCTGATTCTCGTCTTTCAGGGCGTGATACGTAGGCAACCCACATAGGGTCCGGTCTCCCTAGTGAATCTTAGGTTCTTGGCTTTGCCGGGTCTTAGCCAAATCTTGCATTTTTAGCCACTTTTAGCCACATAGGTTAATTTTAGAAGAATAATTACAATCATGTCTTGCATGTATCTAACAGGAAGTGTTATTGTCTCACGTAGTGATCTAGGTCTTTAATTTTATTTGGTCTTAATTTTCTCTTACAGGTCTGGGTTTACTTACCGGAGTTTGAGCATGATAGACCCCCAGGATATCTAGTCAGGATCGCTCATTCAGGAGTGGATTAAAAGATGATTCTCTTTTCTTTTTATGTTTTGAGTCTGTTTTTCTTTTTATGTCGTCTTTTACTTTTAGTTTTGTATAGTAATATCGAGTTCTATAATTATTATTGTACTTTCCATTTTGCATTTGAAAAGGTGTGTAATAAATCAAAGAAAAAAAAAGATTTTGCGTTTTATATTTCCCTTAGGAATTTTCTTTAGAATATTAATTGGAGAAATGAAAAAACATACATATTTTTGAGGTGGTTTTTCCTTTAGGCAATTAATATCTAGGACTTAAAATAAAAATTGTTTTTATATTTCCTTTACTATATTAGGACCAAAAATTCAAAAAAAAAAAGAATTTTCCTATTAGTACCTTTTTAAAAGTTTTCTTTAAGGTATTAATCTCAAAAATTCAAAAAGATTTTCTTTTGAGGCTCTTCTTTGGGAAATTAATGAAAAATAAAAAAAAATATTCTTTTATTTCCCAAGAACTTTAGGACATTGTACATAGAAATAAAAACATACTTTATCTTTTGAAATTCTCCTTTAGGCAATCATAACTGAAATCCAAAAACATTTTGTTGCTTGTTTCGAAATCTTGCGTCGGGATATCAAATGAAAATTCAATCACTTTTCTGTGGTTTATTCTTTAAATTTTCTTCCTGGAAAAAAGAAACAGAATCAAAAAATATTTTTTTTTCTCTTCTAGGGTTTTTCCTTAATAATTTCCCATAGAGTGTTTGTTTCAAAAAGAAAAAAGGAAGCAAAAATATATGCTCGTGAAGCTTGAGTTTGGAATAGGTTATAGAACATTAAGTCTAGAAAATTTAAAAAAAATTGCTTCTTTTATTTCTCTTTTCTCATCAGAATAGTCATTAAGGTGAAAAAGAAAAAAAAGGGAGAATGTCGATTTGTTTACTTTATTCTCGTTCTTCCAGAACTACACAAAGATCTGATTCATGCGGGGTCATGATACGTAGGCAACCTACATAGGGTTCGATCGAATTATTTTTTTTATTATTAAAAGAAAAAGAAAAAGAAAAGAAAAAGAAAAGAAAAAGAAAAAAAAAAGGAAAAAGAGAGAAAAAGAAAGAAAAGTTGGTGAAATTATGGGAGGTGAGAAATGAGAAGGAAGAAAAAGAGAGATAATCAGAAAGAAAAAGGGGAAAGAAAATGAGCGAGCTAAGATGTGCGAGGAAAGAAAAGAAAAGAGAAGATTCAAATGGACAAATTGGGATGATGCCAAGTGACCTTACGACCCTCGAAGTCATTCTAGAACCGTTAATTGTTGCTAGGTGCATTACATGCAATGTGATAGTTTTAGCTGTTAAATGCCCTAATGCTAACAGGATGACCCCGTTTTGTTCCCTTTTGACATCTTCATAGCAGAAAGGTGGTTGATTTGTGGTTTTTGAAGTGGTAACTCTTCTCTACAACATAAAGTCAAAAGGCAATGGCAGACAACGACAAAACTGGGTTGGTTGATACGGATGCAACACCCGAAAGCGGTTGGTTGAACATAACACTGGTTTGGATAATGAGGCAAGAATGTTAAGACAACACATGGTGGACATGTATCAGTCCTGGATGAATGGGAAGGCACCACCCCCGCCACCACTTGGCTTCTTAGATGCTACCTTTATCCAAGCTTTGGCACTTCCCAACCACCCCAGTATCTCCATCACTCTCCCTCCAATTACCTCTCCCCAAAATTGCCCTCATGTCATATCCACTACCCCCAACAATGAATACCCACTCTAAGCTTGTGATGCCCAATATTACCCCTTAAAAGGTCGCCCACAAGGTTCTTGATTCATACAAGAAGAGCCCTCGGGATGAGCTTCATGCTGAAAATGAAAAGGTTACAGGAAAAGAAGGACAAGATGGGATATCCAGGAAGCTGAAAAGCATAGGACAGTCCTTAAAGAACATGCATGGAATGGGAGACTAGGTTAACACGTCTTGCAAATATGTTCCCCGACGTTCGCCTGCCTGCGGGGTTTAAAGTGTCAAAGTTTAACGTGTATGATGGGGGTGGAGATCCGGTAGCCCATCTAAGGGGTTATTGCCGTGAAATGAGAAGTGTTGGCGAGAAAGATCATTTGTTGATGGCGCATTTCAGTGAGCGCCTGACTGGGGAAGCTTTGGAATGGCATAATCGTCAAGATGTCGGGAAGTGGCATACATTGGGTGACATGGCTCAAGATTTTATGCGGCGCTTTTAGTACAATATAGATATTGTCCCAGGTCGTTCCTCCCTATCTCAGATGGAAAAGAAACCCAAGGAAAGTTTTAAGGATTTTTGGCTAGTTGCTCGAGATAGTCCTCCCATTGATAGAAAAGGTGTTGCTGAGCCTCCGCCGGCGACAGGGTCCTGTGGTCGTTCTTGCTAAACGCTTTCAGCCTCAATACCGACCCCGTGAACATCCCCAAACTCCACATATGCCACCCCAGTATTATCCGCCGAACAACATCCAGCCATCTGTCCAACCACCAGGTCACTCCCTCGGGCGAGCACCAGCATCCCAAAATTCTCGTGTGCCTTCACAGCATTTTCAAGCATCCAACAATCCTAGAAAACTGAGGCATGGAAGGAAACAAAGGCAAAAAGAGATTTTCACGCCCATCAGAGAATCCTACACAAGTTTGTTTGAAAAGTTAAAGCATTCTGGCCTGATTGAGCCGCTCCTCGGCTATACTCCAAACCCATATACGAAAGTCTTTGATTCTGCTGTTCGATGCATGTACCACTCTAATGTCTAGGGGCATAGCATTTAAGATTGTCGCTCTTTGAAAAGGGAAATAGAAAGAATGATTCAAGAAGGGGTAGTTGTGGTCAATGACAATGACAGGGAGCATGTGAATCATCTTGGGAACTTGTTGATTAAAGTTGATAATGTTGAAGTTGGTAATGGTCTTGGCAATATTAATGCGAAACTCAGTGACTAAGATGTCGTGCTTTGTAATTGGAAAGACGCTCTTTTCTTGGTTAGCCAGGGAGGAGTTTTGGTGGTTTATTTTGTTGTCATTTCTGTTGTCTGGGTTATTTCAGGGTTGTAAGCCAGATATTGTCTTGTGACTCAAACCCTTCTATCCTTTTATTTTGCCTAGTTCCTTTAGTCGTAGCAACTCATTTAATGTTACCTAGTTTTGCTCTAGGATTGTACCCCAGTTTGTTTTGCTTGTTTTGTTATTCGAACCGTTTCACCGTCTGTCTAATGCAAATTCCGGTCTTTTGTTATTTCTGGTCATTCTCTTTGTTTAGTTCTCTTCTATCCTTTCGTTTTGTCTTTTGTCTAAACGCTGGTTCTAATGACATGACATGCATGCAAAATTCTAGACCTGGTCTTAAAAGTTAGTTTACTCATGAAGCATTGAAACAATTTTGAAGATGATAGGGGCACTTGAGGGAAATAAGAACAGATTTGGACATTTTGAGATCATTTGAAGCCCGAACCATGTGAAACTGGGGTAGATAGAATATAAAAAAATACTATCGAAATGCATCATGTTGCGTCGGTTTGAAGGTAAAGGCAGGTTTGCCCCAAATTGGCAGGGGTCGTTCGTGGTACCGAGGTTGCTGTCCAATGGTGCTGGGTAATTGACAAATGTAGAAGGAAAATGTATGGATATGGTTATCAATTCTGGTGCAATCAAAAGATGTTACGAATGTTTTCCTTGGTTTTTTTAATTATGTTGTTTGTACTTGGCATGTTTTGAAGATTGGAATGATGAAGGCATTCTGTTCTGCTATCGAAACACTTTATCCTTCGTTACCCCTTTTAGCCGTATTTATTTTCTTTTATACCCCTTTTTTGGAATCAGTAGGAAAGTTCAGAAACGCAAGCGCAAAAGATAAGTAAAGGAAGAAAAGAAAAAGAGAAAGAAAAGAGAAAAAGAGAAAGAAAAGAATGAAAAGAGAAAGAAAGGAATGAAAAGAGAAAGAAAAAAAAAGAGAAGAAAAACAACAAAAAGAAAAAAACAAAAAAAGAAGGGAAGAAGAGAAAAAGAAAAAGAAAAGAAAATCACAACAAACAAAGTAATTCCTATGACACGAACTACGTTCGACCTGATTCCTTTAAAGGATACGTAGGCAGCCTCACGGTTCGGTCCCATCAAAATAAAATCCAAAAGTCCCCCAAGCAAAGAAACTGGGGCAGAAGTTGTGGTTATGTAAAAGATTTGATTCCAAAAGTTGTAAGTTTGAACCCATTCAAGTTGTTTTGAGCCTTTTGATACCCTTTCTTTCTAACCCTATCCAAAAGCCCATATTACGGTCCAAAGGAAGACATTTCGATCAGTCTTCGAGAGATGCCAAGGCGAGAAAGTAGAAGTGAATCATATCAGGGGCAACACTCTGGTCCAAACAAGGAAAATGAAAAAATGAGAGAGTCTTATTGGTGAAAACCCTCACGGGCACCGTAAGGCAATAAAAGCTGAGAGAAATCAAAAACGAGAGAGTCTTATTGGTGAAAACCTTCACGGGCACCATAAGGCGATGGTGAGTTGAGAAAAAGACCAAAATGAGAGAGGCTTGGTGGTGAAAACCCTTCGGGCACTACAAGTCGAATAAGGATTGTGAATCAGATTGGATAATCGGAGCATTGAAGCCCAGTTTCACGGCGAAAAGGTACAACAAGAGCTGAACATCAGACTTGCTTAACAGAATATCCACAGGTGCATGTCATGGTCATTAGAGTTGGTATCACATCTGATAGGCTTCTACTTTGTAGCTTTCTTGTTAGGAATCATCTCTTTCTATTGTCCTTTACTCTGGTCTTTTTGTCCTGTTTACTTCCTCTTCCTGAGTCTGTTTGGTCATAACAAGTGAGAAATGATTTCAAAATTTTCCACCAGCTTTCCAATTGCACAAAATGGGATCTGGCTAGCACATCAGAGTGTCATAAGTCGGGAAAGAACAACAAGCGCACTGAGCTGGTAATAATCAACATGCTTTGGGATTCGTTTGAAATACAAAGGCTTGGTATATATCAATTCATGGACAATGCAACAGAAGGAGGGCTAGGGTGAACGGATCAAAGGTATTTTCTGTGATAAGATTGACAAAAAGGGTGGTAAACCAGTGACAAGCAAGATCTTCCAAGAAGAAATCGAAGTTATCATGGCTAGCGATGGAGCAACAGACCTTAAGGCCTGGGCCAGTGGTTTAAGTCAAGAAGGAATAGCATATGCACCGAGTGGGTGGCATTTGACGTGCTTTGAGATTCATGTGAAACACAAAGGTCTGGTAAATGTTGGTCTATAAGCAATGCAACAGATAGAGGGTGTCGGGTTGGAACGGATCAAAGGTATTTTTTGTGATAAGATTGACGAAGAAAGTGGTTAACCAGTGACAAGCAAGGTCTTCCAAGCGGAAATCAAAGTTATCATGGCAAGTGAAGAAGCAACAGACCTCAAGGCCAAGGCCAGTGGTTTAAGTCAATAAAGAACAGCATACACACAGAGTGGGTGGCAATTGACGTGCTTTGGGATTCATGTGAGACACAAAGGTTTGGTAGATGCCAGTTCATGAGCAATGCAACAAATAGAGGATATTGGGTCTGAAAGGAGAAGAGGTATTTTCTGTGATAAAGATGATAGAAAAAGCGGTCAGTCAATAAACAGGCAAGGTCTTTCGAGTTGAAACCAAAGATACCACAGGAAGTGAAGGAGCAATCGCCCTCAAAGTTCAAGACCACAAAACCAACCACCACATTTTAAACTGACAAGATTTTTCTTTGATTGAAACAGGGGCAGAAAATTTTGATTGTTTCGGAGGGACCCTCAGTAAGGAAAGGCAAGCACCAGACAGGTTTGACCATAAATTCTCAGGACCCTCCTGGAAAATGGGACCTAGTTTAAAATTCAAAACAATCATGAGTAGCATAATCTAGCATAAATGAACCCCAAAGGAATATAAGTTGGTTTCAAAGATTGCATGTTTAAAAAAAGATTCAATTAGGAATTTTTAGGACCCTCCTGAATAATGGGACCTAGCTTTATGATTTCCATTAGATAACAAGATTTAGCGTAAGCTCTGTTGTAGGGTAGTGTAATTCAGCCGTAAAAAAATTGTCACTTTTAAGATAACACTTGATTTTTTATCTTCAGGACCCTCTTAGGTAACAAGATTTAGCGGAAGTCACACCTTTAGAAGATAGAATTTAGATTTAAAACCGTCGTTTAATTAAGAGTTGTCAGGACCCCCCCCCCCCTAGATAATGGGACCTAGCTTTCAAATTCTATGTAATATTTGGTAACATGAGTCAGTTTAACACTCACATATGTGCCCAGCTACCAAACTGGGGCAGAAAATATTCTTTGTTTTGTCTATTTTTGTTGAAATCAGGCACCCACCTGGAGAACAAGGGGAAGTAGCGATTTTAGAATATAGTTCAAGTTGTTGGTAATCAGGCACCCACCTGGAGAACAAGGGAATACAATTCGAGTTTTGGTAATCAGGCACCCACCTAGAGAACAAGGGAATACAGTTTCGAGTTTTGGCAATCAGGCACCCACCTGGATAACGAGGGAAAACAATTCGAGTTTTGGTAATCAGGCACCTACCTGGAGAACAAGGGAATACAATTCATGTTTTGGTAATCAGGCACCCACCTGGATAACGAGGAAATACAATTCAAGTTTTGGTAATCAGGCACCCACTTGGAGAACAAGGGAATACAGTTTTGAGTTTTGGCAATCAGGCACCCACCTAGAGAATAAGCGAATACAGTTCGAGTTTGGTAATCAGGCACCCACCTGGAGAACAAGGGAATACAGTTCAAGTGTCAGCAATCAGGAGCCCACCTGGAGAGCAAGGGAATATAGTTCAAGTTTCAGCAATCAGGAGCCCACCTGGAGAACAAGGGAATACAGTTCAAGTTTCAACAATCAGGAGCCCACCTAGAGAACAAGGGAATACAGTTCAAGCTTCAGCAATCAGGCGCCCACCTGGAGAGCAAGGGAATACAGTTCAAGTTTCAGCAATCAGGAGCCCACCTGGAGAACAAGGGAATACAGTTCAAGTTTTAGCAATCAGGAGCCCACCTGGAGAACAAGGGAATACAGTTCAAGCTTCAGTAATCAGGCGTCCACCTGGAGAGCATGGGAATACAATTCAAGTTTAAGCAATCAGGAGCCTACCTGGAGAACAAGGGAATACGGTTCAAGTTTCAGCAATCAGGAGCCCACCTGGAGAACAAAGGAATACAGTTCAAGTTTCAGCAATCAGGAGCCCACCTGGAGAACAAGGGAATACAATTCAAGTTTCAGCAATCAGGCGCCCACCTAGAGAGCAAGAAAATACAGTTCAAGTTTCAGCAATCAGGAGCCCACCTGGAGAACAAGGGAAGACAGTCCAAGTTTCAAAGAAATATAGTTCAAGTCTAGTAATCAGGCATCCACCTGGAGGAAAGGAAAAGCATCTCAGATTACAATTCAAGTCGGCAGCAAAGGAATTTCACCTGGAGAATACAAGTCAAAAGGCAACAGGAAACACAGGATCAAGTTTGAAGACTAGATAGGATTCTTGTAATTCATAGATCATAGCTTAGTCTAGCTTCTTTTATTTTGTCGGGTGTAATAAGGGGTCCAGTAAGCAGTAGCAGCAACTGTGAAATCACAGCTTCATGGTAGTCCCAGCTACCAAACCTTCCCGAACTACACTGACCTGATTTCTTTTTAGCCAAGGATATGTAGGCAACCTCGGAAGCAGGGTGCGGTCAAATCTTTCAAAAATGTTTCCCACGGAGTTTTCAAACAGGCAAAAATCGCTCGTATGCGCTCACTTTATCTTTGCACGAAAACTCTTTGTGTTTCTGAGCAAAGACGGGCAGCTGTGAGCACGTGATTTTTGCCCTATATGAATTACTCCTGTAAATTCAAAACAAAATAATTTTTCCATTATTTGCAATTTTGTGGATTTTTGTGGCATTTTTCTGTCAATTGTTTGCATTTATCTGTGCACGTTTATTTTATTTAATTAATGAAAAATATAAAAATGTGTGGCATGTGCATTTAGGATTTAACTTTGCTTTTTAAGAATTAATTAGTAATTAAGTTATTTTATAAAAAGGAAAATCACAAAAAAATAGTATAATTTGCACCTTTTAGTTTTAACTTTGATTTTGTTAGTTTTTCTTTTAATTTGTTCCTTTTATTAATTGTGATAATTATCATCTAGGTTTAATTAGTATTTTTTTTAGGATAATTAGGTTCTAGAAAATAATTTAGATTTTAATCTAATTTTGGAATAAGAAGGAAAAAGAATTTTTGGAAAAATTGAAAAGAAATGGAATAAAAGAATAAGAGAGCCAATTTGGGCATAATTCACTTAATTTACCCAGGCCCAAATCTTTCCCCCTTTGCACCCGCCTGTCCCAGCCCAATACCCGTCTATAACCCGGTCCGCCTCTACCCAATCCAAACGACCCCGTTTATATTAAAGTGTGATCTGGGTCGTCGAGGTTTACTTGATCTAATGGTGGGGAAGTGGGGGTAGGCTTATTATATAACTGTCCTAACTCGTTACCCCCCCACCGCCCAAAAATTCCCACCACCGGTGGCGGCGCCTATTCCAAACGCCACCAGATTAACACCCTAGAGCCCCCTCAACCCCCTCTTCCCAAATCTCAGAACAATTTCCTTCGAATATCCCCAGCACTCTTCGAATATTAGATCACAAGTCGAACCATAGAACCTAAATCGAGATTTTGCGGACGATTCAGGTCTAATGTGATTTTATTTGTTTGTTCTCTATGAGAACATATGATTAATATCAAATTTGACCGGAAATCCGAAGATATGAAGATTCAAGCCTATCTTTCCTTGGTCCGAAGTATAATAGGTATCTTCTTTTCTGTCTCTGATTTATTCTTTCCTCCTTGTTTTTTTTATTATTCTCTGTTCCTTCTCTTCTTCTTGTTTTGTTTTTCATTTTTGTCCCGGAGTTCTTTTATTCATGCATGAGTAGGTGGAGTTTTAGCTTAAAATTGTTCGTTTGGTTAAGGTTGAATTAGTAAATCACTTAGGCTAATTTCTTAAATCGATGAAACAAGTTAGCATGTGGTATTTTAGGTTGCAATTTGATAATAGGGCAAGTGACAATTTGGGCTGTTTGGGCTTCTGATCTTGTGGGGTGGGTTTGGGTTAAAATCCGATTCATTTTTGTTTTAGAAAATTGGGTCATTGACCCATGACCCATACCCATAGGTTTCAGGGGTAAATAACAGGGGTATGGGGGGTAGTTTTGGGTAATTGCTTAGGGGAATCTTTGTATAACTGATTAGGAAGCTTCTTAGAAGCTGACTTTGGGATTGTTTTGAAATTCTGAAAACTAAATAGGGATATCGAGGCAAAAATTAAAACATGAAAGGGGCTAAAATAAAAATCTGATCTCTCTATTGTTGCCCTATTGCCTTGCCTATAAAGGCATCTCATTCTTGCCTTTCAAGGCAGAGATGAGAAGAGATAAAAATCCAGAAAATAAAACGACTGAACCTTTTTACTGTTTCATTAAACTTTTTAGTGATTTTTTGAATCTCTCAATTTCCGAAACAACTTTGATTCATATGAGGGTGGAAATGGATTAGAATAGGGGTTTTGGGAAATTCTGGTTCAAGCTTTGGGGTTGGTTTTACTGTTCTATTGAATGCCTGAAGTTGATTTCACTATTTTGACTATTCGAATCTGGGTTTAGCTGATTCTGTGGTGCTTCTTCCTATTTGATATCTCTACTGCAGCTTATTGCTCCTTACCTATTTCCTTTGTCCATTTCCAGGTACATTTTTTATCTCTACCCAATGTGAAATCCAATTTGAAGAGGGAAATGAAAAATGAAGTTGAAAAATGACAATAGTTCTATCTGTAGTTTTCTATAAAATGTCTGTTTTAGTTACTTGATTCCTAATGTATGCTAGGTAGTTTTATTCTGAATGTTCGAATTCGTTAATTTACATTAGATTCGGGAATGTTATAAGACTTGGGAATAGTCGGTTAACCGAGTTAAATTCAGCACATATATGCATTCTTGGGGAACCTTGTAATGTAAATGGTATTGGGATTTGTTTGCTGAATAGTTCATTTAGGCTTTGGTAACATGTTAATTGTGTTAGGTTGATCATGTATTCATATATTAGTTTGGCATAATGTGTTTTTTTTTAATTTCGTGGGTGTTGGACTTGTGTTTAAGGGGAAGGATTGGTCCAGATTATTCGAATAATAGAAGCAGGTGTCAGTTTATTTTGTTGTTGATTTTGTGCATGCTTAATGTAGATTAGTTGGGTTCAATTCAGAATGCTCAGTTAAGGGGCTCAAATTCAGAAGCATTGGTTTATTTTGGTGTTAATCATGAGCATGTTTAAGTTAGATTCGTTGTTTTCCAACTCATAATGATTAGTTGCTAGTTAAAATTCAGAAATAAAAGTTAGTTTCATCTCATGTTTCACGTAGTTGCTTAATTGAATCGCAAGCAATTAATTGTGCAATGAGAATGATTTTAATTTGGTGCTGGACTTGGCAATTGGTCCTTTAACATCGGCCCAGTATTGTCCTCGAGTCCAAGACGCGATGTAGGCTTCCATTAAACCTTTGCCTTTGTTTTCCAATATGCAAAATAACAGAATGAGATTTGTGCCTATTTCAATTGGGTTTCATCTAACCAAATGTTGTTCCATTTTTACTGATTCTTAAAGATTAAGTTGTTTGCCTACCTAGGTGGAATTCAAGTCATTTTGGGCCTTTAGTTAGTTACCTGGACTCCTTTGATCATTGAGGTGAGCCACATTTAATAGCATAAATAGTTTATGGCCCTCATGAGCTAAGTTAGAAACCTTTGGTTAGAATAAATTGAGATGTGCCGTGCCGAACAAAACCCCAAAATGCATGGCCCTCGCTTAACTAATATTTTAAATCCATAGAACACGAGGCGTGCCATTTAGCAAATTTTCCATGGCCCTCGCAAAATTAAAAAACGTGTAGTTGCTTTAGGCGCGTTATTTTAATAATATTACCTTCCTGAACTCGGGTGTGCATTTCATGTGACCCAAATCCAAATCTTAATAACGTTGAATAAAATGTATTTCGGATTGCGGGTGCATTTCATGTGGCGCGGTCCAAATACATGTTTTAGACGACGTTAAATCTTCTTTAAAATAAATAAAAGCGGTTTTAAAGTTAAAGTACACATAGTTTCAAAATGTTCTAAAATCAGATAATAGTCTAATTATAATAGTTGAGCGACCGTGCTAGAACCACGGAACTCGGGAATACCTAACACCTTCTCCCGGGTTAACAGAATTCCTTACCCGGATTTCTGATTCGCGAACTATAATACAGAGTCAATCTTTTCCTCGATTCGGAATTGAACCGGTGACTTGTGACACCCTAAATATCCCAGGTGGTGACTCTGAATTTAATAAATAAATAATCCCGTTTCGCTTGTCACTTTAAGTTGGAAAAAACTCCCTTATACCCTCCCGGGGTGTAGGAAAAAGGAGGTGTGACACCCTATAGAGTAATGTATATTTGTATTTATGTAATTTATATAGTTCTTGGTCTGTAATAATATTTCTAAATAGATATTGGGAAATTAGTAAAATGGGAGGTATTATTATGCATATTTTGTTGGGGAACGGGTAGATATCCTGCCTATAGGATTTTAAAAGAATGCTTAGATTCTTAGAAACCATGCATGTAGGACGTTACAATATGTTGTCTATATATCATGCCTATAAGTTGTTACAATGTTTGTTCAATGTTTGTTCACTTAGACATCATGCCAATAGGATTCAAAAATCAATCTTGCATCCTAATAACATGCCTGTAAATTTGCTGCGATGTTCACTTAGATATCATTCCTATAGGGTGTAAAGTAACTAAGGTTCAGTTCCCATTACAGCATGTATTCAAATTGCATTTACTTAGAAATCATGCCTATAGGATTTAAAATCAGCTTTAATAGAAATCGTGCCTATAGGGATTTTGCTTTGGTCAAATAAATTCTGCTTGCTTCACCTTATGTTTAATCAGATATCACGCCTATAGGATCTAAAACCAGTTTAGTTAGACTTAAAATCAGTTTAATTCACACCTGTAGGTTCTGAATCAGTTTAATTAACTGACCCACTCATCTCTTAAATGCGGTGTTAGTTAACATCACTAGAAAGCATTCCTATAGGATCCATGTTGCCCGTTTAAAATTGTTTACTATTTTGCCGCATTCCTGAGCAATGATTAGATACCACGCTCATTAGACATCACTATTATACGCCTAAGCAAGCCCGTAGGGCGACTAAAATTCTGCAATTGTAAAACTACGCCTTGTCATTTGTGACTGCTCAAATTCAACAGGTCTAAAATCAGTAGGCAAACTAAATAGGTCTTTGACACTTTGGTCTTAACTCCATACTGCGTATTTTCTGCTCACCTAGATGTCATGTTCTTGAGTTCCTCTTAAATATCTGAAAACTGTTGTTTCAGACGTGCACTTGTTCTGTTTGTGGAGGTAAAATGTGAGCCTCTAATTGTTCCCTCTTTAATGCAATCCTAATTTGTTTTGGTTGACGCCTAGATTTTTCTCCTTTAAGTACCTTTGGATGGTCTAGAACTACCTAAATTAGAGGTCCTAAATACCTCCAGGGCCACAAGTAAGGGACGGGTAGTGCACGCATAGGATATCTTTCAAGGTTGCTAGAACGCTTTAGGCTATGACCAAGGGGAGGGAATCGGGTAGTGAGGATATGATGACTACGCGCTAATGTCACGTGTAGCCCCTCATTGAGGAGTGGTTATCGGGCATTGTGTGGGTATGATCTTGTAGGCTAATCAACCTAGGACTCCCCTTTCCCAATTCCTATGTGTTTTAAATGAACTTCCTTTTCTTTACGTATATATGTGTGCAAATTGTTCAAACCTCTCCCTTGCTTCCATTACCTGAATCATACATTTGTTTAGAATGTTAAAACATGCCTTTATTTGACAATATGTGTTGAAATTGTTTGTAAAAGGACTAATTCACATAGTTTAAGTCCGGTCGGGACCCACAGTTGTGGACCGCGAGGGGTGCCTAACACCTTCCCCTCGAGGTTATTTTGATCCCTTACCCTAATCTCTGGTAATGCAAACTGTTTCATGAGTTAACCGCTCTAGGTGACCTAATGCACCATAATCCGTTAGGTGGCGACTCTTTAAATACCCAAATCCCAAAAGGAAACGAGTCGATTCCCCATGAGTGTCGAAACCCGGACTTTCTTCGCGAGGAGGAAAAAGGGGGCGCGACAGTATGGCGACTCTGCTGGGGATTTTAGGCTCTTACCATAACGAACTTACTTTTGTGAATTAGTCCAAGCATGCCTTATCCCGTACCCTTTCCCCTTATTTGAATCTAACTGTCTATTTATAAAGCATTTATCATTCTTTTTATTCCTGAAACTGACTTGTCTCTTTGTTCCCTTTCTGTAACTGTCCTTCAATTATTTAAATACTGCATTTATTATTTTCTTACGTGCAAATACCTAACAACATGTTTATTGTTGCATAATTCATGTTCCACATCATATTCCAGTCGTGCGTATCAAATCCTATAGCAACGCTTGATGAGTTGTTGCGCTCTTCCAATTTATTACCCTTAAATTCATAAAGGCTTATTTGCGTAAAAATAGTCGATCAGCGGTGCAGTCGACAGTTCTGTGTCTTTCCCCCTCAAGTTGTCCGCTTGAGGGTGCCAGTCTACACCCTCATAGTAACCTTACTCTGATCGTAACTATGCATGCATCATGGTCAAACCTAGTCGGATTAATATGTTGTCCACATAATAATCATTTAAGACGAGCCTTATCCAAAGTCCAACGGGGTTTCCATAATCCGGAAGGACACAATCACATTTTGTGCATTATTTTAGAGAACTAAATGCCAATATGCTAATCATGAATGTACAAATAGTCGAGTCTAGTGGGGGAGAAAGGCCTAACCTTTTTGTTTTGCAAAAAATGAGGCATGAGGTCCCCATATTCGGTATGGTCAGCAACATTCCACCATTGCTACTAGATTGGTGGGAGGACCTTTCCTCAAGTGACAAGAAACACGTGAGAAGCACTTGGGCAATTTACCTTCTCTACTAGACATTCAGCCAAACAATAGGTTGATAGAGGCTGCCACTTTGTTCTGGGACCATGAAAGGGTTGTGTTCCATTTCGGAGATATGGAAATGACACCACTCCTAGAAGAAATTGGGGACTTGCGGGACTGACTTGGGATAGCCCTGGGTTGTTAGTACCGGAGAACCGTACTGGTAAAGGGTTCCTAAAGTTGATGGGGCTGAAGAAAAATTCTGACTTGGAATGCCTAAAGAAATCCTACATACCCTTCGAATACATGTATGAGAGATACGCCCATAGCAAATCCTACCGTACCTTCCATGGAGAGCTTTCTATCACTTCTCTAGGACACATCCACCGTAGAGTCTTCATGTTCATTGTGTGCTTCTTGGGCCTGATATTGTTCCCGATGAAAAGAGAAAGAATCCATACTAGATTGGCCATGGTCGCCAAGACTTTGATGGAAGGGATCAACGGACAGACATACACTATAGTTCCCATGATCATAGCCGACATCTATAGGGCTCTGGAGCGCTGTCAAAGGGGGATCAAGCATTTGAGGGCTGTAACATGTTGCTGCAGTTGTGGTTATTAGAACATCTTCAAAGGGGCCAGTATCACCAAGAACTTTCGCGAAGGACTTGGAACGACCATATTGCCTTCCATCACCCCAAGTGGATGACTTACATTCCGTACAGGTTTGCTCAGCCGGAAAGTGCCAAAGAGTGGGTGGAGTTCTTCAACAATCTGACCGAGGAACAAGTGCAATGGATGTTTGAATGGTTCCCAACAGACGAATTCATCATCAGATCCAGAGACGCTCCACACTTGGTGTTGATTGGGTTGAGAGGAATATACCCTTATGTCCCTATCCGAGTTATGAGGCAAGCAGGCAGGAGACAGGTTGTACCAAGGGTTGCCAAGATGAGTCATTTCAGAGCAGACTTTCAGGATGATGATGTCCCTTACAAGTGCCAAGCTCAGCACATGTGGCACTGCAAGATCATTGTGGAAAAGAACACCATTGAGCCTAACAGGCATCATGCAGGGTGCGAACCCCTCTACCCAGCATGGTTAGAAGACAATCTAAAGGGAATGGTGAGGCCAGGAGTCGGTCGAGGGAATAGGTGTGAGCACATGATTTTTGCCCTATATGAATTACTCCCATAAATTCAAAATAAAATAATTTCTTTCAGTGTTTGCAATTCTGTGGATTTTCGTGGCATTTTCTATTAATTGTGTGCATTTTTGTCTGTGCATTTTAATTGGGGAAAAATACAAAAATGTGTTGCATGAGCATTTAGGATTTAGTTGTGCCTTTTAAGAATTAATTAGTAATTAGGTTATTTTGTAAAATGAAAATCACAAAAAATGACTCACTTTGCATTTTTTTTAACTTTTTAACTTTAAATTTTGCAGTTTCTTTTAATTTGGGAATTAATTAATTATTGTAAATACTATGATGAGTAATTAGTTTAATTTGGGAAATTAATTTAGTTTAAGAGTTGATTTAGGATGTAAATTAATTTGGAAAAAGAAAAAGAAAAGAATTAGAAGAAAGGCTGATTTTGGGCCAGTTTGGTTTAGCCCAAATCAAAATCCACCCCCAGACCCGGTCAGTCCAGCCCAAATCCACCCCCTAACCCGATCCAGCCCCCCTCCACCCCCCCTATCGACCAAACGACCCCGTTTCCTTAGGATAGATCTGAGCCCTCGAGGTTAATCCATCTAACGGCTCAGAAGTGGGGTGTCCCTAATATATAACTGTCCTAACGCCCTACCCCCACCCCCTCTCTCAGAACCCTCCCCACAACTCGTCTCTCTCCCTCCCCTGAGCCACCGCCTGTCGCCCGCCGGAAATCGCTTACGGCGGCGGCCGGCGTTCAATCGCCGTGAAATTAACACCACAGCTTCCCATTTGCCTCCTCATCTCAAATCCCCACCCAGTTTCCCTCGAAACCCACTCAAGCTCCTCGAATGTTCGTTTGAAATCATGAACCCTAAGCGCCGCCACAGTTTCTCCGGTGGCGGCNTGGTTTGATGTTACTGAATTCGTTCTTGATAATCTGTGTATGTTGTTGATTCAGTGTGGTCATGACAAGTTAAGTCGCCGGCCAGTTTTAGTAAGAAGTGCAATCACCTAGCTTAGTCTACTTCGGACTTGATTCTTCTCTGAAAATGCTAAGCTATGATCGTGTCTAGTGATAATGTCTACATGTCTTGCTCGCTCCTTTGCTATGGTTGAAATTGATATTTAACAGAGTTATCATAGTTTGTATTCAGTTTTTTTTGGATAATTTTGAGCTCAATCCACGCCCGTCGATGCTCAGATTCATGAATTGTGGTTGTTGGATCTTCAGGTGTGCTTGATGCCCTGTTTGCTTGGTTACCTTGTTTTCGATAGTAATTGATGCTAAACTTGTTCATTTGAAGTGTAAGCAAATTCTATTTCCCGTGTCCCTCACCAAAAGTAAGAGAAAATAGGTGTAGTTAACTCATCGGTCAGTTAGCAAGTATCAAGCTTTTTTGCTTTGTCGTTTTGTTTCATTTTATTTTGGTAGATTGAACAAAATTGGTTAAGGCTCACTCATGGAATGCTACAAGATTAACAAGATTAGAACACTGTTTTATCTGGAACTTCAATAGGTTTACTACGAGGCCTTAATTCATCTTTCCTATAGTACAGTAGTTTAAGTTTGAATCTGTGGTGAGTTCGTTTCATTGCAAGATTTTTTTTCTCTTTCTCAATGAGTTTTGGATGCTACAGTGGTGTGGGGATTTGTTATTTTGTTTGATTTGGCTATATTATGGATGATGGATATCGGATAGTGAGAGATGAAATCGAACGTGAAATGAGTATTTTACTTTTGTTTTATCTTTAATTTCTTTATTGACTCGTTAGGAGCCTACTTAGGCCGCTAAGAACCATGAACCCCGTAGTTTGCTTTAGTTGAGTACAATCCTTTAACCTTAGAATTCGAGGCATGCCATTTAGCGGAATTTCCATGGCCCTCGCAAAGTGCAAACGCGTAGTTGCATTAGTCGCGTATTTTAATAATATTACTTTCCTAAAATTTGGGTGCACATTTATGTGACCCAAATCCAAATCTCAACGAAGTCGAAATGTGTTAACAATCACGGGTGCACTGGTGCGACGTGGTTCGAGACGCATTTTCACGACGTTGCAATTTTTATTAAAAATAGAAATAAAAGCGGTTTACTAATAAAAGACACATAGGTTAGAACATGTTTTGAAATCAGATAAAATCAAATACAACAGTTGAGCGACCGTGCTAGAACCACGGAACCCGGGAATGCCTAACACCTTCTCCCGGGTTAACAGAATTCCTTACTCGGATTTCTGGTTCGCGGACTGTTAACAGAGTCATAATTTCCTCGGATCGGGATTCAACCGGTGACTTGGGACACCATTAATCTCCCAAGTGGCGACTCTGAATATTAATAATAAATTCCGTTCTGATTGTCCTTTAATTGGAAAAACTCCTTTACACCCTTGCGGGTGTAGGTAAAAAAGGAGGTGTGACAGCTCTGGCGACTCTGCTGGGGATCGAACCCAGAATCTCTGGTTCAGGGTTCAGAATTCGAGCTTAGATATATTGTTGTATTTGGCTTTATCTGATTTTCCTACATGTTTCATGCTAAATGTGCAAAATGTTTCTTTTTACCGCTTTGATATTATCTGAACTGTATATAAACTGTGCTGAAACCCTTCTCTTCTCACCTCCGGGGATGTGCTTACTGGTTGAGACTCCCTATTCTGTTAGTGTCAATACCCTGAAATAAGAAAGAGGCCGGACAAGTTACTAAGCCGGAGGGCCTTTTGGTTCCCGGTACGTAGCCCCCTCCTCGACTCGAGTTGTCCGCTCGGGTACACAGTCTAGAACATATACCCAGGTTTTGAACCTAGAATAACTTGACCTCATGCCGGATCCCTAGTAGGAACGCTTATCTGCATCATGTGCATTTTGACTTAGGGGACTCAACACAGGGGTTAGGTCCGTCTAGGACATGTATACCCAAAATAACAGACCATCCTAATGCATCCTATGTGCTACATGTTGCATTTATTCAAGGGTAAAATGGTCATTTGGCGGACCAATGATATCTGAGGGCAAATGGAAAATGAAAAAACAATGAAAAAAAAAGAAAAAAAAAGAAGAAAAAAAAAAGAGAGGATGAAGTGTGAAAATAAAGCAAGTAGATCCAATTATGTCTTTTGCCACATTGTGTTAAGAACAAAGAGAGCTCAAATATAAAAAAAAAAGATTTTGCACTTTTTCACCATTTTCCAAAAATTAAATAAAAAAGGGAAAAAGAAAATCCAAAAGATTCTGCATGTTTCATCATTTTCAAGAAAAAGACAAAAATATGTTTTCTCAAAGTTAGTTGTTTTTTTTTAAATTTCCGCCTGTATCCAATTTGCCCGAACTACGCATACCTAATTCTCGTCCTTCGGGGCGTGATACGTAGGCAACCCACATAGGGTCCGGTCTTCCTAGTGAATCTTAGGTTCTTGGCTTTGTGGGGTCTTAGCCAAATCTTGCATTTTTAGCCACCTTTAGCCACATAGGTTAGTTTTAGGAAAATAGTCACAATCTTGTCCTGCGTGTGTCCAACAAAAAGGATTGTTGTCTCACATAGTGTTCTAAGTCCTTAACTTTATTTGGTCTTAATTTGCTATGTCTTTCGTGGCATTGCTGAATTTATCAAGTCGCAAAAAGGAACTGCTCTTTGGAAAACAAGTGTACAGTTTCTTTTTATGAAATTGGGCTTTAATTATGGAAATGTCCTCATTCAGTCGGCTTTGATTGATATGTATGGGAAAATGATGACATTGAAAAATTCAGTTTTTGTTTTTCAGAGCTCCCTCGAAATAAGCCTCGAATTTTGTAATTCAATGATGTCATCTTTGCTGCATCTTGGTGTCCCCAAGATATGTTTGAGCTGTTCCATTGGATGGTTTGTGAAAATATTGGATCTGGTGAAGTGAGTCTGTCCTTAACAATAAAGGCATTATCATTGTATAGCTGTAATTTATTGCATTGCTGTGTAATCAAATCAGGTTTTGATTTTGATATTATGGTATTATGTTCTCTGATTGACGCATATTTAGATCTGGACAGATTAGGTACTCTCAGAAGATTTTGAAGCATTTCCTTCACCTAATATCATCGGTTTCACTTCAATAATTAATGCATATGCTCGGAAAGGAATGGGAAGTGAATGCCTTGAATTGTTTGAAGAAATGATCCAAAAGGTGTAGAACCAGATGAAGTAACATTCTTGTGTATGCTGTTGGGCTGCAACCATTCAGGTTTAGTTGAAGAGGGGAAAAGGATTTTTGAGTCAATGAGACTTCATGGGGTCTTTCCAGACAGGCGGCACTATTCCTGTATGGTGGATCTTCTGGGCCAGGCAGGTTTAGTCACCAAGGCAGAAGAGTTGGTAAACCACGCATCATCGACAGGAGATTCTGTGATTTGGAGCTCACTTTTGCGAAGTTGCAGGATTCATCAAAATGAGCATGTTGGAAGGAGAGCAGCTGCAAATTAATGGATCTTGAGCCAGGGGATCCTTCAGTTTGGTTACAGGCTTCAAATTTGTATTCTGAAATTGGGAGGTTCGAGACTGCAATATATTCGAGAGGTTGCAGTTGTGAGGAAGATGAGCACAGAGATATTGGCTATAGTTTAGTTCGAGACTGTATAAGTTTTTTCTTGAAAATGTATAGCTATCAGAATGGACACTTCCTCTGCCTTTATACTTTTGTGTTAGAGCTGCATGTGTATTAAGTATGTATGCGAGAAGGAAAATATCCTGTTCTAGTGGCAAAATAGGTCTTACAGGCAGCTGTGAGTCCTTGTAATCAGTGTAATGCAAGCAAATGATAATATTTGTTGAAGAGGTGATTTTGAGTACAGATTACCATCTTAAATTGATTCAGGCCATTATGATTAGATTACTCTAACCTATGTGATGTAGTATAGGTAACTAGCTGGGTAGAGATCATGGTTTTGGTCTAGNCGGTCACGTCCCAGCCCAAAACTCCACCCCCTAACCCGACNCCACGCCCCCTCCACCCCCCACTCGACCAACGACCCGTTTCCTTAGGATAGATCTGACGCCCTCGAGGTTAACTCCATCTAACGGCTCAGAAGTCGGGGTGTCCCTAATACTATAACCTGTCCTAACGCCCCTACCCCCACCCCCTCTCTCAGAACCCTCCCCACAACTCGTCTCTCTCCCTCCCCTGAGCCACCGCCTGTCGCCCGCCGGAAATCGCTTACGGCGGCGGCCGGCGTTCAATCGCCGTGAAATTAACACCACAGCTTCCCATTTGCCTCCTCATCTCAAATCCCCACCCAGTTTCCCTCGAAACCCACTCAAGCTCCTCGAATGTTCGTTTGAAATCATGAACCCTAAGCGCCGCCACAGTTTCTCCGGTGGCGGCGCTACCACCAAACTGCCCCAAATTCACACCCTAGGACCTCGTTCACTTCCTCTTCCCACTTCTATCACCAATTTCCTCAAAAACACCCCCAAATGGTTCAAATCTCGAATCTGAAATGTTGAGCCCTAATTTCTGTTTTCCCTTTGCGTCTTTTTGGGTCGTGTGATGTTTGAGTGAACTCAAAACATCCGTTAGTCGACGGTTCTTGTTAAGAGCAAACGATTAACAGTAGTTCGAGTTCACTCTTTGGCTTGGTGGATTGAGTGAGTAATTGCAGTATTGAAAGGGATAGTACAGGTAACTTTCTTTTCTCTTTCCTTGTTTGATTTTGCTTTCTGCATGATATTGTTGATTTGGCCGTATGTTTAGTCATCAGCATTTTTGATTTTGGTAGTTCTTAGGTTGATTCTGCTTAGTTGTTTGTTCATTAGGAAAATTGAAATGGCGGCATGTTAGTATTCAGGGTTTATTAGTATTGTGTCCAATTAATTCAAATTATGCATATTAGTTTCTTGTTTGGAATTCTGAATTCATAATAGATTCAAGTGTTCATGTGTGTTTCATATTGATTTCAAGTTCATTGATAAATAGATTCAGATTTAGTTACAGGTTTAAAGTGAATCAGTATTTGTTTGCTTGATCTTCATTGTTTCTTTGATTCTGAATTTTGTTGTTTGTCCTAGTTTGTTAATTAGTAGGAACTCTTAGGGTCTTAATTGCACAAAAGGGAAACTTTAGGGGTCTCAAAGGAAGGGGCAGGGGTTGTAATAACTGATTGGGCAAAGGTTAATTTAGGGATTTCAGGTTGAGAGGGAATCATTTCTGTTAGGAAGAAGACTCTAGAAGATAAGGTGAGCACTAGTCTGTTAGGGAGCAATGATTTCACATATTTTAGAGGGGTAAAAGGGGTAAAAATAATCGAAAAAGAGGGGTAAAAAGGGTATTGCTTAGTCAGGCCTGGGCTGCCTTAGGTGTGCCTATATAAGGACCCTTTCTCTTTCATTTTTGGCAGCCTTGAACACTCTAATTCATACGCAGAGATACAATTTTACTGTTTCATTAGATCTTCAGTGATTTTGAGCTATTTTCAAATTCCTGAAATAATTCTGTCACATCCGAGCATAAAAATGGTTTGAAGTTGGTTGCAAAAATCATCTTAAAGGTTGCTGGGCTCATTGAACTTGATTGTTGCACATCACTGTTTGTGTGAAGCAGGTTTTATTGGTTGTTTTGCTGGCTAATTACTGCTGAATCTACATTTCAATTGCTGATCTTTTGTAATTATTTTGGTTGTATCCAGGTACACACTCCTGAAACTCATACAATGTGACACTTGATTGAAGATTGAGAAATGAAAGCTTGGAGTTCTAAGTGTTTTGCTACTGTACCATTAGTTTATAGTTGTATTCCTTCTACTGTCCTGTATTTTGCTATTCTGAATGACATATGTTTGGTTGAGAGTTGAAATGATTATGTCTATTCAAAAATGATTCTGAACTTGCTAAGACCTGTGTTTAAGTGTGTCATTTCTTAGATCTCCTTTCTAATTGTATGGATTAGTTGACAAGAGACTGTACTGAAGCATTTGGTTTATTTAGTTTTTCCTTTGTTTTAGGAAATAATTCTGGACATGAAATGGTATATGGTGTTAAAGCTTTGGGAGTATCGTAATGGCTGAATAGAACTGATGCTAGTGTAGCATGTTTTGAATAGGATTTTGGGGACTGTAGGGTTTAATTAATACATGCTTGCTCGTATCTATTTCATCTAAATTTGAATTTAGCATATGCTGTGGTATTCATTACTGATTTTACTGAAATGATGAGTATAGGCTAGAGTGTTAAATTTTCGATCGGAATCTATGTTGGGTCTGGCTATTACTGAAATCGTGCATGCTCTTGTTTAAAAGTTAGAACATATTTTGATCATGCTTAAGGATAGTTAGTTTTAGATTTTTTTCTGGAATTTTTAATAGTATTGTGGTTGTAATTGTTTGTGTGTGTTGGATCACAAATTGGGCTGTAGCGTGTGGCCCAAATGTTCTAAGAGTGTAGCTCAGCATTGCTGTATTTGTTTTACTGGGTTGCAGGCAAGCCCATTTTTCTCCTTGTGGGTGTATAGACACCTGGGCTTGTGATTTGAGCTATCCTACGGGGCCTTGGACCATGAGTCCATTTGAAACAAAATCTGCAGGCCTCTCATTTGGGCCAGCGCGATGGGCTTCAAGAATTTCCAGCCAGGCACCCGTGTCTGGCTGTTGGGTCTCAAACCAGGCCCAAACAATTGCTTTAATTAAATCGTTTTCTTAGAAATTGCCGTTAGTTGGACTGGGCCATGAGCAGACTTCTCTTTGTTTGCTCAAATGCCTAAGGCCCCTCTTAAGCGCCTAATCTGGGCATTTATTCACCAGTTGTTAATTAATATAGTAGCAATTTAGGATAACAAAGAGTTCTGCATTTCTTAGTAATTGGGCATCTCTCACATAGGGAATGTATGACACATTAGATGATATGAATAGCCATGGCTACGGAATTTAGTACCTTTAAAAATAATAAAGTCGGGGTGCGCCATGCCGAACAAAATGATAATTGCATGGCCCTCACTCAATTAATTTTGTTCAATCCTAGAATCCGAGGTATGCCATTTAGCAAATCTCCATGGCCCTGGCAAAGCTAAAAATGCGTAGTTGCTTTAGGCGCATACTTTAATAATATTACTTTCCTAAAATCGGGTGTGCAATTTCATGTGACCCAAATCCAAATCCTTATAACGTTGAATAAAATGTGTTTCGGATTATGGGTGCATTTCATGTGACATGATCCAAAGACATATTTTAGACGACGTTAAATCTTCTTTAAAAAATGAATAAAAGCGGTTAAAATGCACATAGGTTCAAAATATTCTTAAAATCAGATAATTATGCCAAGTATAGCAGTTGAGCGACCGTGCTAGAACCATGGAACTCGGGAATGCCTAACACCTTCTCCCGGGTTAACAGAATTCCTTACCCGGATTGCTGGTTCGCGGACTGTAATACAGAGTCAACCCTTTCCTCGATTCGGGATTTGAAACCGGTGACTTGGGACACCATAAAATTATCCCAAGTGGCGACTCTGAATCTTTTAATAATATAATCTCGTTTCGATTGTCCTTATTGGAAAAAACTCCCCTTTATTATACCCCTTACGGGGGTGTAGTGAAAAAGGTGGTGTGACAGCTCTGGCGACTCTGCTGGGGACAAGAACCCAGAATCTCTGGTTCAGGGTTCAAAATTCGAGCTTAGATGAATTGTTATATTTGGCATTATCTGTTATCTGATTTTATTACATGTTTGGGCTTAATGTGCTAAATGATGCTTTTACCGCTTTGATATTATCTGAACCGTATATAAACTGCTACGAAACCCTTCTCTTCTCATCTTCGGGGATGTGATCGCTGGTCGAGACTGCCTATTCTGTTAGTGTCATACCTTGAAATAAGAAAGAGGCTCGGACAAGTTACTAAGCCGGATTGCCTTTTGGTTCCCGGTACGTAGCCCCCTCCTCGACTCGAGTTGTCCGCTCGGGTACACGGTCTAGAACATATACCCAGGTTTTGAACCTAGAATAACTCAGCCTCATGCCGGATCCCTAAGTAGGAACGTTTGTTTGAATCATATGCATTTCACTTAGGGGACTCAACACAGGGGTTGGGTCCGTCTAGGACAGGTGTACCCAAAATAACAGACCATCCTGATGCATCCTACTTGTGCATTTATCTGCTTTGGATTTGCATGCTGACCGGCTTTTGAATGAAAGGGGATAGTTTTGGAAAGGAAAATAGCAGTGTGAGGGCTAAGAGGGGTAATCTCCTGTGTTGAAAGAAAAACCAATGTCCAAATGGAACTGAAACACTACTGAAGTTTTGAGAAAAATGAAAAAAACGAAAAAAAAAAAGAAGAAAAGGATTTGTTTTTTAAAAAATAGTTGTTTTTGTTTTATTTGCCCGAACTACGCCAATTTGATTCTCACAGGGCATGGGATACGTAGGCAACCCTCAACGGGTCCAACTTCCCTTTTGCAAAACTAGCCCAAAAAGAACAAAAATTTTATTTTATGGTAAATAAGTAAGGTGATGCCATTCTTGTCAAAAATAGCCGAATGTCCCTAACAGAGCGCCGGAAGGCTATTTTCGCAAGAATAGCCGCCTTTGGTCTCTTTTTCAATTTTGGGCCGGTGGCAAGCACAGCCTTAAAATCTTCCCCGGAAGTGCTGTCTTCCCCGGAAGTGCTGAAAGGCCGTATTTGCAGAACCAGATTTTTTCTTTTGAAATGAAAATCTGAAAAAGAAGTGTCAGCATTGTTTGGAGTCAAATGAATCATTTTTGTTTAATCACCTTAATAAATGTACAGAATGTGCACGAGCCAAAATTTGCCAATACCAATCATGAACAAGATCCCTTTGGAGTTGCATATGTGGTGGGATGATCTGGATAAAGCAGGGCAAGACAAGGTCAAACAATATTTGGGAGGTCTTACCGGTTTGTTGAAGATTAGGCCTAGGGAAGACATCATAAAGGCATTGGTTACATTCTGGGACCTGGCACACAACGTGTTCCATTTTTCAGATTTTGAACTCACCCAACTTTGGAAGAGATAGCCAGGTATATTGGGAGTGCTGAGGTTCCTTTAATACACAAGTACCTAGTTGCTCCAAGAACCGTAGTCGTGCACAGATTCCTAGACTCATTGAAGATAAGCTGAGGGGTCCACAACCCAGATTTGGCAGCTGGTTTTTGTACTCCACAATTTATATACCAGAGATATGGTCACATAAGAGGTTTCAACAATCCAGAAAACAAATATGTAGCAAAGGGAATCGCCTCAAATGGGAAGAACATAGGTGTTTTGCTTTTATGGTGGTCTTCTTGGGACTTCTGGTGTTCCCCAGTAAAGATGGAAATATCGACATATAAATAGTTGGGGTTGTCAACATTTTACTTACCCAGGCCAAAAGCACCCTTGCACCCATGATAGTAGCTGAAATCTTCCGCGCTCTCACAGCCTGCAAAGCCGGGGGAGACTTTTTTGAGGGGTGCAACTTGTTGCTGCAAATGTGGATGATTGAACACCTATGCCATCGTCCTCAATTCATGAGTTATGGGTCAACAGATAAAACCTGCATAGAGGAATTTAATACAAGGGTTGATGGGATCAGCTTGCCAGAATGGGTCACAGGATGGGTATCACACCTTCGTTCCATCACTGCAAGCCAAATAGAGTGGACGTTTGGATGGTTGCCTGTGGATGAGATCATATATATGCCAGCTACCGGGCCTCATTTCCTCTTGATGGGTCTCAGGAGTATCCAGCCTTATGCCCTATATCGGGTTTTGAGACAGCTCGGGAGATGCCAAATAGTGCCAAAAGATGAAGATCTTAGTGCCCAAGTAGTCGAGATTGGTCCTGATGGCCAGTTTCATGAAGCTGCAGTCCGCCAGATTTGGAGCGAGTGTCAACACTTGGCGGCAAATACCTGTGTACGTGATCAATCCAAAGGAGAAGTTTCACCAGGGTACCATGCTTGGTATAGAAGGGAAATTGCGTTTGGGAGGCCGGCCAAAAGACCCCACCTTTAGGAATTCGTCGAGGCATCACAAGAACAGTGGGCTTGGTTAGCCAAGGAGAATGAATGCAGGGCCACCATAAGCAGGCTAGAAAAGCAAGTCCAAGACTTTCAATTAGAGAATGGTTTGCAAGTCGCGGCGGATGAGGGTGAAAAGAAAAAGCTAGCCAAAGAAAATGAACCCCTTCGAGCCCAAATTCGAGAAATGAAAACAGCAGCTGAAAACCCTGCCAGAAGTGCAAAGGATGAAAAGCTTATAAAGAACCTTAGGCAGAAAGTGGATGATTATGGTTTTGATTTGAACAAAATGGAGGGTGAACTAGCCAGGGCTCGAACACAATTGGCTAAGAATGCGGAAGAACGAGCACGCCTGGTTAGACAGTTAAAAGAGCAATACGACAATGAGGTTGCGGGGTTAAAGAAAAAGGTCATCACCGTCAAGAACAAAATGATCAAGCAAGCCAAGGATTTTAAAGCTGAGAGGGAACACTGTTATGATTTGATGGCTCAGATGGAGGAAGAAGTGCAACAGCTGAAAAATCAACATCTCCACGACACTCAGGTATTAGAAGCCCGGAATCAGCAGATCGGGCGTCTGCTTCAGGAAAAGGGTAGGATCCGAGAGAGGGTCAGGGCAATTGCCGATTACATTGTTGTGAAGTGTCGAGCATGTGAGGATATGACCCGCACCACTTTCTTTGCGGCAGTGATGACATTTGTCCGGCAAATAATGAGTGATTTGGAAAGGCTCCAAGGGAATCTTGCATATAGGCCCGTGGCGAGGTCGAATGATGCCCCGCGGGCTCCAGGAGCATTCGAGGCATTAATGTATTCGTGATCTTTGCTTGAGTCTGTATTTTCTTGCTGTTGAAGTTTGTCAGTTTGTTTTGAGTCTGTTAGTTCTTTATGAGTCTGTATTTTCATCTTTTCAGAGTCTGTTAGTTCCGTTTGGGTCTGTGGGTTTTTCGAGTCATTGTAACCAAAGTATTTGCTTTTATAAAAATTGAAAATCACAAAATATTTCTGTCATTATTTTTACATCCCTAAGAACTACGCTTGGTCTGATTCATGCGAGGTCATGATACGTAGAAATCTCCATAGGATTCGACCATAACCAAACGAAAGAAAGAAAAAAGAGAGAAGAAGAAAAAAAGAGAAAAAGAGAGGAAAAACAAGGAAGCGAAAAGAAAAGGAGAGAGAAAGAAAATAAGAAACCGTGAGAAGGAAGCAATGGCAAAATAAGAGAGGGAAATGAGAGAATAAAAACAAAGAGAAAGCGAAGGCAAGAATGAAAGAGAGGAAAAACAGAAAAAGAAAAAAAATTGCAAATGGAAATAAGGGAAGCCGGGATGACGCATGCAACCGATCAAATGCATAATAGAAACAATTAACTGCTTGGGTGCATTCATTCCCCAAAATATACGGTTACCAATATGTTAAAGCCCTAATCGCTAACAAGGTTGTTGTTGATGTATTGAGTCCAGGCAGGTGGTTAGTTGATTGGCATTCTGGCACCTCACTCCTACAACACCCGGTCCAAGGACAAGCTGAACATGGCCAACCAAGAACTAGAGGCGAGTATTGTCGACCCGTCAAAAGAAGTGGAAGAATTGAATGTTAATGCAATGAAGGAAGAGATGTATAAGTTAAAGCAACAAATGGCTGAAATGTACCAGGCCTGGGCAAAAGGGCACCCACCACCGGTTTACCCCGCTAACCCTGCTTATATCCCCCTATTGGCCCAACCTCAGGAGCCTCCTACTGTGAATTCATCTCCGGCCTTTCCCACCTACCAACAATGCTATGGCACCACTTCCCAAACACCACCAGCTCCACAACCCAAACAAGTCCCATACCCTCTTCCACCAATCACTCCTATTTTTATGGCACCTCCACCTGCTGCATTACAGCGATCTTCCAGTGAGCCTCTGTTCCAGACTCACGACAACCATTATTATCCCCCAGAACCTACCTTCATAGCGCCATAACCATGTTCTTACACTCCTCATTTTGATCTCTCGGCAGAAACTGAGAAGCCACCTAAGAATCCTGAGCAGGAGGAGATGTTTAGGAAGGTCAAGAGGAACAATCTTTCAAGAATATGCAGGGGTTGGGTGGTCAAGTGAGCGTGGCATATAAAGATCTGTGTCTATTCCCAGATGTTCAACTACCAGCAGGGTTTAAGATGCCCAAGTTTGATTTATATGACGGGCATGGTGATCCAGTGGCACACGTGAGAGGTTTTTGTAGCAAGATGAGAGGAGCAGGCGGGAGAGATGAATTACTGATGGCGTACTTTAGTCAAAGTTTAAGTGGCTCAGCTTTGGAATGGTACACCCGACAAGATCATGGTCGGTGGTACACATGGGATGACCTAGCCCAAGCATTCGCCTGCCATTTCAGTATAATTTTGAAATTGTTCCAGACCGTCTGTCATTGACGAAGATTGAGAAGAAGCCCGGTGAGAGTTTCAGAGAATATGGTTTCCGTTGGAGAGAGCAAGCAGCGAGGGTGGACCCTCCGATGAAAGAGAGTGAAATGGTTGACTACTTATTGCAGGCCTTAGAGCCCACTTATTTCGGTCACTTGGTGTCAGCAGTAAGGAAATCCTTCAATGAAGTGGTAAAAATGGGAAGCATGGTAGAGGAAGGACTCAAAACTAACAAAATCATGAGTTATTCAGCAATTAAGGCGACCACCCAGGCCATTGAAAATGGCACTGGGGTGTACTGGGAAAGAAGAAGAAAGAGGACGTTGCGACAATTGAGTCGAGAGCTTGGTCCAGGGGCCCATCACCTTACTATAACCAGCCTCGACACCACCACCAACCTGACCCCCAGACTCCATATAGCCCACCACAACACTACTACCCACCGCCAGATCCCCACTTCTCTATCCATCATGTCAAACATACACTCAACCTCCTGCCCAAGCACAATGGCGTGCGCCAACCTCACAGAATGCCTACTCAGCTCCACAAACCCCCAAGAGCCTACAGAAATCCCCCTGGAACAGGTTTCCGACCAAACCAAGCCTTCAAGAATAAGAGGTTGTAGAAGCAAAAGACTTTCACTCCATTGGGAGAATCATATACCAGTCTATTCCACAGGTTGAGACAGTTGGGTATGTTGAATCCGATTGAGTCTAAGCTGCCAAATCCCCCTCCGAGAAATCTTGACCACTCGGTGAGTTGTGAATACTGTTCAGGGGCTCCGAGGCATGACACAGAGAAATGCTGGAAATTGAAAACAGCTATTCAAGAGCTCATTGATACCCATCGGATCGAGGTTCAGGCCCCAGAAGCGCCCAATATCAACCAGAATCCATTGCCAGCCCATCATGAGACCAATATGATTGAGATAGTGCATAAAGGAGGAGAGCCTAAGAAGCCATCACAGACTGTAATGATGATCCGGTCCAGTGAAGTCAGGCCGAATGAAAAGTTAACAAGCGGGAAGTCTTTAATCAAGTTGAAAGGAACAGACAGTAAACCAGTTGTGGTATTTGAGAAAGAGACCTCAGGCGGGGTTGCAGTGAAACAGGAAAAAGCAAAAGTGGTGGTACTAGGGGCAGTAAACAAGTCTGTTGTAGTAGTGGAGGGTGCTCGCACAGAGCCTGTTATTATCAAACCAGTGACTCAGCTACCAATAGTCAACAGCAAGGTCGTCCCTTGGAATTATGGCCGAATGACAGTGACTTGCAAAGGGAAAGAGGTTAAAGAAGAAGTTTGTGAGACCCATGGGTTGACTCGCTCGGGAAGATGCTTTGCCCCCGAGGAGTTAAGAAAAGCCAAAACCTCCAAAGATAACCCAGTGTTAGTGAAGAAAGTTGTGACCGAAGAAGAGGCAGAGAAGTTCTTGAGGAAGATGAAAGTGCAGGACTATTCTATTGTAGAGCAGTTGAGGAAGACCCCTGCCCAGATTTCATTGCTCTCATTGTTAATCCATTCGGACGAGCACCGTCGGGCGTTGATGAAAATCTTAAACGAGGCCCACGTTCCTGACAAGATCTCTGTAAACCATCTGGAAAAGATAGCAAACAAGATTTTTGAGGTAAACAGAGTCACTTTTTCTGATGATGAATTGCCCATGGAGGGTACTGAGCATAACAGAGACCTTTATCTTACGGTGAAGTGCGAAGATTCCGTGGTTACCCGGGTATTGATCGATAATGTTTCCAGCGCAACATTTGCCCTCTCTCCACCCTGGACAAATTGAAAGTGGACAGTGAAGGAATTCACAAGAACAGTATTTGCGTTCGAGGGTTCGACGGTGGAGGGAAAGATTCAGTCGGGGACATAGTGCTGGAGCTGACAATAGGGCCAGTTGAATTTACTATGGAATTCCAGGTGCTCGATGTGGCAGTTTCTTACAATCTTTTGCTAGGCCGACCATGGATCCATGCCGCCAAGGCAGTGCCGTCTACCCTGCACCAAATGGTTAAATTTGAATGGGAAGACAGGAAATTGTGGTGCACGACGAGGATAGTTTGTGTGCTTAGAATGATTCCATTATACCTTCCATCGAAGTTGAAGACGATAAGGGGTCGTGGGTCAATCAGGTTTTTGACACAGTATCAGTCGAGAAAATCCCAGAAGATGAATGTGTTCCAATTTCGAAAGTTGCAGCCGCATCAGTCATGGTAGCCTCCGAAATGTTGAAGAATGGTTTTGTACCTAGCAAGGGTTTGGGTGCTTCTCTACAAGGCATCGTACAGCCAGTGTCTCTTCCTAAAAACCCGGATACCTTTGGTTTGGGGTACAAGCCTACGGCTGCAGACATAAGGCGAGCCAGAAAGTTGAAATAGCGGGCATGGGTCCTTCCAAAGCCCGTCCCACGTCTCTCCCGATCCTTTGTCAGGCCTGGTACCAAGAAACGCCCAGTAACAACAGTTCCCAGTTCTGTGGTTGGTCCTGATAAGGAGTTCCTTGAAAGGTTTGAGAAGTTGTTCGACAATGTGAACATGGTAGAAGTTGGAGAGGGTTCTAGCAAGGCGGATGTTCAATTTGTCGGGCCAAGTGCAAAGATTAACAATTGGGAAGCTACTCCTCTCCCTCCCCGGAAGGAGTTTTGGTAGTTTGCTTTGATTTTCTTTCAGTTTATCAGGATTATTCTAGGGTTGTAATTCAGATTCTATGTTCCGTCCGTTTGGATGTATAAACCTTGTTATCTTTTGATTTTAATGAAATGCAATTTCCTTTTTCCATCACTCCTGATAATTTTATTTTTGTTTTTCTTTTCTTCCTTACACAGTTCTTTTTATGTTGGTTTCAATGACATGACATGCATGAGGAATCTTCGGCCCAGTTTTAAAAGCCAAGATAATTCTGAAAAGTTGAAATCACATCCTTTCGGATTGTCGCTGAAGCCGAAATTGATGATGATGAGTAGGTCAGAACCCACCTGAGCAATTGAGTTTGATCGATGAGAAAAGATTGGCAGCACTGCATCATGGTCAGTTGTATCAACGGAGAATGGCAAGAGCATATAATAAGAAGGTGTGTCCACGAAAGTTCGAAGTGGGTCAGCATGTGTTGAGACGTATTCTTCCGCATCAGGCTGAGGCCAAAGGCAAGTTCGCCCCAAATTGGCAGGGGCCGTTCATCGTGACGAGAATGTTGTCCAATGGTGCTTTGTATTTAACAGACATAGAAGGCAAGTGTGTAGAAATGGCCATCAATTCTGATGCGGTCAAGAGATATTATGTATGATTTTCTTTGGTTTAATTGCATTTGTTTGTACTCGACATGTTTTGGAGATTGGAATGACGAAGGCATTTTGTTCTGCTATCTAAACACTTTATCCTTTGTTACCCCTTTAAGCCTTATTTATTTTCTTTTATACCCCTCTTTTGGAATCAATAGCAAAGTTCAAAAACGCAAGCGTAAAGGATAAGTAATGGAAAAGAGAGAAAAAAAAATGAAAATGAAAAAAAGAAGAAGAAAAGAAAAAGAGTAGAAAAAGAAAAAGAAAAAGAATGAAAAGAAAAAAGAAAAAAAAGAAAAGGAAAGGAGAAAAAGAAAAAAAAAGAGAAAGAAAAAGAAAAAAACAACAACAAAAAGAAAAGGAAAGAGAAAGAGAGAAAGAGAAGAAAGAGATAAGAGAAAATCACAATAACAAAGCAATTTCTATAACATGAACTACGTTCGACCTGATTCCTTTTAAGGATACGTAGGCAGCCTCAAGGTTCGGTCCCATCAAAATAAAATCCAAAAGTCCCCAAGCAAGAAACTAGGGCAGAAGTTGTGGTTGTTGTAAGAAATCTGATTCTGAAAGCTGTAATTTTGAACCCATGTTGAATTGTTTTGAGCCTTGATACCCTTTCTTTCTAACCCTATCCAAAACCCACGTTACGGTCCAAAGAAAGACCTTCTGATCAGTCTTCGAGAAATACCAAGTCGAGCAAGTAGAAGTAATTCATGTCAGGGGCAACACTCTGGTTCGAGCGGGAAAAATGGAAAATGAGAGAGTCTTATTGGTGAAAACCCTCACGGGCACCGTAAGGCGACGGGAGCTGAGAGAAATGAAAATGAGAGAGTCTTGTTGGTGAAAATCCTCGCGGTCACCTTAAGACGAAAGTGAGTTGAGAAGTGTACAAATGAGAGAGGTCTGTGGGTGAAAATCGTTCAGGACACCGCAGGATGAACAAGGTCAAGGTTTGGGTGAAGAAATCAGGATATGGAATTCCGGGGCAACAAAGTATGGCAATTGAAAGTTGATTGGTTGGACGGGCTGGGACTGTTAATCCAAAATGCATGTCATGATCAATGGTACCAGCTGTTCCACTCGGATAAGTCTCTTTTCCTTTTCCTTTTTAGCAAGTCGTTCGATTTTGGATTTTCTTTATCCTTAACTCTCAAGGTTATTGCATTTCATTTCTTTTGAGGTTTTGTTTCTCTAAGATGTTCCAATGTCCGTTTTGTTCAAAGCAAATAAGAAAGGATTTCAAAGCCCACTACCAATTTGCAAAAATGCAAAGCATAGTGTGGCCAGAACATACCAAAGATAGCATGATGTAAAATGGGATATAAGGAGTCATCGGAAGTTTCATCAGTGGAATGACTTGGTAAATTCATGGGAGATGCAAAGGTTTAGAGAAAAGGGGTCAGAGAGGTAAAACAACTGTTTGGGTATGGAACACTCGGGGTCATCAAGGGTCATGAGGTTTGAGGTCAGTCAGAAAGTCAAGCGGTTCAGGGCCAGTTCAGGGGAAGCAGGTCAACAGCGGAAAGACCTTCAGCAAGAGTACCATAAACTAACCACCATATTAAACTGACAAGATTTTCCTTTGATTGAAACAGGACAGAAAATTTCGTTTGTTTCGGAGGAACTCTCCGTAGGGGAAGAGCAAGCACCAAACAGGTTTGATCGTAAACTTTTAGGACCCTCCTGGGAAATGTGTCTTAGTTAAATTTCAAACAATCATAAATAGCATAGTTTAGCATAAAGGAATGTAAGTTGGTTTCAAAGTTTGCATGTTTAAGATAGGATTCAATTAGGAGTTGTCAGGTAAACCCCCCCCCCCCCCCGAATAATGGGACCTAGCTTTAAGATTGATGTTAGATAACAAGATGTAGCTAACATAATACCTTTAGAAGATATAACTTAGATTTAAAATTGTTGTTTAATTAGGAATTGTCAGGACCTCCCTGGATAATAGGATGTAGTTTTAAGACCCTCTTATATAACAGGACTTAGCGGAAGTAATACCTTGGATTTATAACTGTCGTTTAATTAAGAGTTGTCAGGACCCCCCCCCCCCCCCCCCCCCCCGGATAATAGGATCTGTGCTTTCAAATTCTTAGTAATAGTTGGTAGAATAATTCAGTTTAACACTCACCTATGTGCTCAGCTACCAAACTGGGGCAGAAATTTTTTTTGTTTTTGTTTATTTTGTTGACATCAGGCGCCCACCTGGAGAGAAAGGGAATACAATTCAAGTTTAGCAATCAGGAGCCCGCCTGGAGAGCAGGGAATAAATTCAAGTTTAGCAATCAGGAGCCTGCCTGGAGAGCAGGGAATACATTCAAGTTTAGCAATCAGGAGCCCACCTGGAAAGTAGGGAATACATTCAAGTTTAGCAATCAGGAGCCCGCCTGGAGAGCATGGGAATACATTTCGAGTTCAGCAATCAGGAGCCCACCTGGAGAACAAGGAATACAATTCAAGTCAGTGGTCAGGAGCCCACCTGGAGAACAGGGAATACATTTCAAGTCAGCAATCAGGAGCCCACTTGGAGAACAAGGGAATACAATTCAAGTTTCAGCAATCAGGCGCCCACCTGGAGAGCAAGGGAGTACAGTTCATGTTTCAGCTTTCAAGTTCTTATTGATATTTGGTAACATGATGCGGTTTACACTCATATATTTGCCCAGCTACCGAACTAGGGCAGAAATCAGGAGCCCACCTAGAGAACAGGGAATACATTTCAAGTTCAGCAGTCAGGAACCCGCCTGGAGAACAAGGGAATACATTTCTAGTCAGCAGTCAGGAGCCCACCTGGAGAACAAGGGAATACAATTCAAGTTTTAGCAATCAGGCGCCCACCTGGAGAGCAAGGGAGTACAGTTCAAGTTTCAGCTTTCAAGTTCTTATTGATATTTTGTAACATGATGCGGTTTACACTCATATATATGCCCAGCTACCAAACTGGGGCAGAAATTTTCTCTGTTTTTGTTTATTTTGTTGAAATCAGGAGCCCACCTGGAGAACAAGGAATACATTTCAAGTTCAGCAATCAGGAGCCCGCCTGGAGAGCAGGGAATACATTTCAAGTCAGCAGTCAGGAGCCCGCCTGGAGAGCAGGGAATACATTTCAAGTTAAGCAGTCAGGAGCCCGCCTGGAGAGCATGGGAATACATTTCAAGTTCAGCAATCAGGAGCCCGCCTGGAGAGCATGGGATACATTTCGAATTTAGCAATCAGGAGCCCGCCTGGAAAGCATGGGAATATAATTCAAGTTCAGCAGTCAGGAGCCCGCCTGTAGAGCAAGGGAATACAATTCAAGTTTTGCCAACTTAAAACATTGTTATAGACATAGAAGAGTGCAGAAATTCTATAACATGATATCTAAGCGTTGCGTTCTATCTGATTACATTTTTTGTTATTAGGACCTATAGACAAGTTTGCCTAGTGAAAAGCGGGTATGCAAGAATCAGAAAAGACCTATAGGCATATTTTCTACGTGCGTGTGCAGAAGCTATAGACATAATATTCTACATGAAAGTGCAGGATCCCTATAGTCATGGCATCTAAATGAGAATGCAGAGGTTATTATAGACATGATAGCTAAATGAGATGCAGAAATCTTATAGGCATGGTAACTACATGAAAAATGCATAAGTCTTATAGGCATGGTAACTATATAAAAAATGCAAGAATTAGAGATTCCTATAGGCAAGTTATCTACCCGTATACATGCATGGTCACCCCCTCCTTTTTCACTAAACATCCCCGAAAGTTTAGTACAAAGAATACTATAAGTGTGAGTTCAGGAGAGATTGTGAAATTGTGAGGTCTGAAGTGTGTTAATCGTGTCAAGTGTGAAAGAAAAGTAGTGTATTTATTGTGCAGAAAGCATGCAGAAATAAGGTAAGAAAATAGTTTGAAAACTGATTGTCAATCAATTACACAAGGCTTCCCTTAATTAAGGGATTCAGATTCAAACGGGTAAAACCACTTAAGGAAAGGAATTAAATAAATACTTTGTGTAAAGCATGCAATTGAGGGCAAATACATAAAGGTTATTTGAGGACAAGGTCTTTGAAATACACGGTTGTACAATTTAAGGAAAGAAAATCAATTAACAGCCAAGAAATCTGAGGCCAGAGATTTTGTATGAATGAACCAAGTCAGAAAGATGGGAAAGATTTTTAACTTAAGGAAAATCAGCAAACAAATCAATTACACCTATTTAAAAGGAATTCTGAATCAATCACAAGTTTGAAAACCTTTTTTAAAGAAAGATTCGTCACATATAAAAGCATACAGACACGTTAAACATGAAAGAAACTTGTCATGCCCTTGTAAAATCAATAGAAAGAATCCAGTGTAGAAGAGTTTAGCAAAAGGTTCAACAATGTATGAAGACAAAGGTGTCCAAACTCATTTCAGAGATTCAAAAATCAGTCTGAAAGAGTTAAGGGTTCTAAAAATAAAACCCTAGTTCACATAATCAAACCTCGGCAGAATCCCCAAATTCTAGGGTTTCCACCTTGGATCAAATACAGAGATGAGGAGGCAAGTAGTCGAAACAGGCTCAGAGGTTTCCTTTAGAAACCCATGAGAAAACATGCAAACACAGTAGAAAGATTCAAATAACATAATGGAAAATACTGGAAGAAACATGCTTTTTTAGAAGAAACTTAACCAAGGTTCAGTAGAAGGAAAATAGCAAAGAACACAGTAGAAAGGTATAGTATAGCAGGACATAGTAGAGAAATACTAGAACATAGTAGAAAGCATATGAAAACATAATATGGAAAACATGGTAGAAGAAACACAAGCGTGGAGCGTATAGAACACAGTAAAGAACATTCAAGAACGGAGTATAAAACTCAGTAAAAGAACATACAAGAACATGGTAAAAGAAAAAGCACAAGAACACAGTAGAAAGCATATGAGAACATGATATAGGAAACACAGTAAGAGAAACATACAAGAGCATGATACAGTAGAGGCAAGTACACACGAATGACAAAGATAATCTTAAAAAATACTTGAACATTTTCAGGAAACCCTAGATCGAAAAAGAAAGGTTTTTTTTAATGTAGTTTTGAAAGAAAAGTTAGGGAAATCATTTGAAAACTCAAAGAGAGCATAGATACACAACGAATCTAAAAAAATCGGAGAGAACCTCGAAGGGTTAGGGTTTCAGAAGAACCCTAGAAATGAGAAAGGCTTTGAGAGGTCACCGATCTGAGTCGGAGAAGTTAGAATCAGGCTCAAAAGACCAGGATACGCCGGAGCAAGGCCGGAGATGGCCGTGAAACCTTGAGCCGGCAAAGGTCTGGGTGAAAACCTTCGAGGTCAGACCTCGAATCTTAAGGTATCAAGTGTGTAAGAGCAAAGGGAGGTAAGTTTAAGACTCCCATGGCCTGAGAAGCCATGGATTCCGGTGGTTTCAAGGTTGAAGACGGTGAGAGGCGGCTAGGGTTAGGGAATGTTCGAGAGAGTTTGAGAGAGGAGAGGGTTTCAGGGGGCGGCGGATAATTGAAAATGAAATAGGGTTGGGGGGTTTGGTAAATTAAAAAAAGGAAAGATGGAGTGTGAGCCGTTGAGCCGTTGATCTGTTAGATCAACGGCTGGGATTAAAAAATAGGTCTGGGCGGGTTTTTAATTGGGTCATGGGCGGGTAAATATAGGATTTGAGCCAGTCTAATTGGGATTGAAATTGGGTTAGTTGGGGTGGTCGATTTGGGCTACAATTGAAATGAAATAGGGCTAGATTTTAAATAGTCACTTTTTCCCTTTTTATTTTATAAAAATAGTAAAATGATATTTGAAAACAAATTAAAGGTTCCAAATTAATTAAAAATATATAAATATTAAAATAAAAATACTGGAATCAAATTGGTAATGATAAACGCAATTAATTCTTGAAATAGGCTAATATTGCAATTATATGCAATTTAGCTTTAAAATACTAAATAAATTTGTAAAAATGTGTAAAAATTACCTAGGCTATATTTTGGGATAAATATGAGAATAATATAAATTAATCACTAAATTATAATTTGGGGAATAATTATTGGTTTTTGTATTGCTAAAATGGGGCAATAATTTGATTTAAAAATCTTTTAAAAATTAGGAAAAATACTAAAATATTTGTCCATACATATATGCATACATATGCTATTTTGAAAGTATTTTGCATATATAAAATATACAGGGAAAAATTGGGTATCAACAGCTACCCCTCTTTACCCGGGAAGNCATCACGCTCAAACATACACTCAACCTCCTGCCCACGCACAATGGCATGCGCCAACCCCACAGAATACCTACCCAACTCCACAAAATACCTATCCACCCCCAAGAGCTTACAGAAACTCCCTGGAATAGGTTTCCGAGAGAGGCCGCAGAGAAGAAGATTTTCACTCCATTGGGAGAATCATATGCTAGTCTATTCCACAGGTTGAGACAGTTGGGTATGTTGAATCCGATTGAGCCTAAACTGCCAAATCCTCCCCCGAGAAATCTTGACCACTCGGTGAATTGTGAGTATTGTTCAGGTGCTCCAGGGTATGACACAGAGAAATGCTGGCACTTGAAAACAGCTATTCAAGAGCTCATTGATACCAATCGAATCGAGGTCCAAGCCCCGGAGGCGCCCAATATCAACCAGCATCCGTTGCCGGCCCATCATGAGACAAATATGATCGAGATAGTGCATAAGGGAGGGGAGCCTAAGAAGCCTTCACAGACCGTAATGATGATCAGGTCCAGTGAAGTCAGGCCGAGTGAAAAGTCAACTAGTGGGAAGTCGTTGATCAAGTTGAAAGGGACAGACAGTAAACCAGTTGTGATAGTTGAGAAGGAGTCCTCAAGCGGGGTTGCAGCGAAACAGGGAAAAGCAAAAGTGGTGGTACCAGGGGCAGTAAACAAGCCTATTGTAGTTGTGGAAGGTGCTCGCACAGAGCCTGTTATTATCAAACTGGTAACTCAGCTACCAATAGTCAACAACAAGGCCGTCCCTTGGAATTATGGCCGAATGATAGTGACTTACAAAGGGAAAGAGGTTAAAGAAGAAGTTTGTGAGACGCATGGGTTGACTCGCTTGGGGAGATGCTTTGCCCCCGAGGAGTTAAGAAAAGCCAAAACCTCCAAAGATAACCCGGTCCTAGTGAAGAAAACTGTGACTGAAGAGGAAGCGGAAGAGTTTTTGAGGAAGATGAAAGTGCAGGACTATTCTATCGTAGAGCAGTTGAGGAAGATGCCTGCTCAGATTTCATTGCTCTCATTGTTAATCCATTCAGACGAGCACCGCCGGGAGTTGATGAAAATCTTGAATGAGGCCCACGTTCCTGACAAGATCTCTGTAAACCATCTGGAAAAGATAGCAAACAAGATTTTTGAGGTAAACAGAGTCACTTTTTCTGATGATGAATTGCCCATGGAGGGTACCGAGCATAACAGAGCCCTTTCTCTTACGGTGAAGTGCGAAGATTCCGTGGTTACCCGGGTACTGATTGATAATGGGTCCAGCGCAAACATTTGCCCTCTCTCCACCCTGGACAAATTGAAAGTGGATAATGAAAGAATTCACAAGAACAGTATTTGCGTTCGGGGGTTCGACGGTGGAGGGAAAGATTCAGTTGGGGACATAGTGCTGGAGCTGACAATAGGGCCAGTTGAATTTACTATGGAATTTTAGGTGCTGGATGTGGCGGTTTCTTACAATCTTTTGCTAGGCTGACCCTGGATTCATGCCGCCAAGGCAGTGCCGTCTACCCTGCACTAGATGGTTAAATTTGAATGGTACAGACAGGAAATTGTGGTGCACGGCGAGGATCGTTTGTGTGCCCAGAATGATGCCATTATACCTTTCATCGAAGTTGAAGACGACAAGGGGCCGTGGGTGTATCAGGTTTTTGACACAGTGTCAGTTGAGAAAATCCCAGAAGGGGAATGTGTTCCAATTCTAAAAGTATCATCCGCATCAGTCATGGTAGCCTCCGAAATGTTGAAGAATGGTTTCGTACCTGGCAAGGGTTTGGGTGCGTCTCTGCAAGGTATCGTACAGCCGGTGTCTCTTCCCAAAAACTTGGATACCTTTAGTTTGGGGTTCAAGCCTACAACTATAGACATAAGGTGAGCCAGAAAGTTGAAACAGAGGGCATGGGTTCTCATAAAGCCCGTCCCACGTCTCTCCCGATCATTTGTCAGGCCTGGTACCAAAAAACGCCCAGTAACAACAATGCCCGGTTCTGTGGTTGGTCCAGATAAGTAGTTGCTTGAAAGGTTTGAAACGTTGTTCGACGATGTGAATATGGTGGAAGCTGGAGAGGGATCAAGCAAGGCAGATGTGCAACTTGTGGGGCCCAGTGCAAAGATCAGCAATTGGGAAGATACTCCTCTTCCTACTCGGAGGGAGTCTTGGTAGTAGGCTTTGATTTTTTTTCAATTTATCAGGATTATTCTAGGGTTGAAATTCAGATTCTATGTTCCGTCTGTTTGGAAGTATAAACCTTGTTATCTTTTGATTTCAATGAAATGCAGTTTCCTTTTTTTTCATCATTCCTGATAGTTTTATTTTTGTTTTTCTTTCTTCCTTACACAGTTCTTTTTATGCTGGTTTCAATGACATGACATGCATGAGGAATCTTCGGCCCAGTTTTAAAAGCCAAGCTAATTCTGAAAAGTTGAAATCCCATTCCTTCGGATTATCGCTGAAGCCGAAATTGGTGATGATGAGTGGGTCAGAACCCACCTGAGCAATTGAGTTTGATCGATGAGAAAAGATTGGCAGCAGTGTGTCATGGCCAATTGTATCAACAGAGAATGGCAAGAGCATATAATAAGAAGGTGCGTCCGCGGAAGTTTGAAGTGGGTCAGCAAGTGTTGAGATGTATCCTTCCACATCAGGCTGAGGCCAAAGGCAAGTTCGCCCCAAACTGGCAAGGGCCGTTCATCGTAACTAAAGTGTTGTCAAATGGTGCTTTGTATTTATTAGATATAGAAGGCAAGTGTGTAGAAATGGCCATCAATTCCGATGCGGTCAAGAGATACTATGTATGATTTTCTTTGGTTAAATTGTATTTGGTTTTACTTGGCATGTTTTGAAGATTGGAATGACGAAAGCATTTTGTTTCTGCTATCTAAACACTTTATCCTTTGTTACCCCTTTGAGCCTTATTTATTTTCTTTCATACCCCTTTTTCGGAATCAGTAGCAGAGATCAGAAACACAAGCATGAAAGACAAGTAAAGAAAAGAAAAAAAGAGAAAAGAAAAAAAAAAAAAAGAAAAAAAAGAAAAAAGAAGAAGAAAAAGAAAAAAAACAACAAAAAGAGAAAAGGAAGAAAGAAAAGAAAAGAAGAGAAAGTGGAAGAAAAAGAAAGGAAAATCACAACAACAAAGTAATTTGTATGACATGAACTACGTTCGACCTGATTCCTTTTAAGGATACGTAGGCAGCCTCACGGTTCGGTCCCATCCAAATAAAAATCCAAAAGTACCCAAGCAAGAAACCGGGGCAGAAGTTGTGGCTGTTGTAAGAAATTTGATTCCGAAAGTTGTAATTTTGAACCCATGTTGAATTGTTTTGAGCCTTTAATACCCTTTCTTTCTAACCCTGTCCAAAAGCCCACATTACGGTCCAAAGAAAGACCTTTTGATCAGTGTTCGAGAAATGCCAAGTCGAGCAAGTAGAAGTGATTCATGTCAGGGGCAACACTCTGGTCCGAGTAGGAAAAATGAAAATGAGAGAGTCTTATTGGTGAAAACCCTCACGGGCACCGTAAGGCGACGAGAGCTGAGAGAAATAAAAATGAGAGAGTCTTATTGGTGAAAACCTTCACGGGCACTTTGAGGCGAAAGCGAGTTGAGAGATGAACAAATGAGAGAGCTCTGTTGGTGAAAACCTTTCAGGGCACCGCAGGATGAACAAGGTCAAGGTTTGGGTGAAGAAATCAGGTTGTGGAGTTCCGGGGCAACAAAGTATGGCAACTGAAAGTTGATTGGTTGGACGGATTGGGCCGATTAGTCCGAAATGCATGTCATGATCAATGGTACCAGCTGTTTCACTCAGATAAGTCTCTTTTCCTTTTCCTTTTTAGCAAGTCGTTCGGTTTTGGATTTTCTTTATGCTTAACCCTGAGGTCATTACATTTCATTTCTTTCGGGGTTTGTCTCTCTAGGATATTTCAATGTCAGTCTTGTTCAAAGAAAATAAGAAAGGATTTCAAAGCTCACTACCAATTTCCAAAATTGCAAAGCATTGTGTGGCCAGAACATACCAAAGATAGTATGATGTAAAATGGGATATAAGGAGTCACCGGAAGTTTCATCGGTGGAATGACTTGGTAATTTCATGGGAGATGCAAAGGTTCAGAGAAAAGGGGTCAGAGAGGTAAAACAACGGTTTGAGTATGGAACACTCGGGTCATCGAGGGTCGTGAGGTTTGAGGTCAGTCAGAAAGTCAAGCGGTCCAGGGCCAGTTCAGGGGAAGCAGGTCAAAACAAAGCACGACAGCGGAAAGGCCTTCAGCAAGAATGGCATCAACTAACCACCATTTCAAACTGACAAGATTTTCCTTTGATTGAAACAGGGGCAGGAAATTTCGTTTGTTTCAGAGGAACTCTCCGTTGGGGAAGACTAAGCGCCAAACAGGTTTGATCGTAAACTTTCAGGACCCTCCTGGAAAATGTGTCTTAGTTAAATTTCAAACAATCATGAATAGCATAGTTTAGCATAAAGGAATGTAAGTTGGTTTCAAAGTTTGCATGTTTAAGATAGGATTCAATTAGGAGTTTTCAGGACCCTCCTGAATAACGGGACCTAGCTTTAAGATTGCTATTAGATAACAAGATGTAGCAAAAACAATACCTTTAGAAGATATAACTTAGATTTAAAATTGTTGTTTAATTAAGAATTCCCAGGACCCTCCTGGATAATGGGGTGTAGTTTAAGACCCTATTAGATAACAAGATTTAGTGAAAGTCACACCTTTAGAAGATATAACTTGGATTTATAATTGTCGTTTAATTAAGAGTTGTCAGGACCCCCTGGATAATAGGACCTAGCTTTCAAATTCTTAGTAATAGTTGGTAGAATAATTCAGTTTAACACTCACCTATGTGCCCAGCTACCAAACTGGGGCAGAAAATTCTCTTTGTTTTGTCTATTTTCGTTGAAATCAGGTACCCACTTGGAGAACAGGGAGAAGCATTTCAAGTTTAGCAATCAGGAGCCCGCCTGGAGAGCATGGGAATACATTTCGAGTTCAGAAATTAGGAGCCCGCTTGGAGAGCGTGGGAATACATTTCAAGTTTAGCAATCAGGAGCCCGCCTGGAGAGCATGGGAATACATTTCAAGTTTAGCAATCAGGAGCCCGCCTGGAGAGCATGGGAATACATTTCAAGTTTAGCAGTCAGGAGCCCGCTTGGAGAGCATGGGAATACATTTCGAGTTCAGCAATCAGGAGCCCGCCTGGAGAGCATGGGAATACATTTCAAGTTAGCAATCAGGAGCCCGCCTGGAGAGCATGGGAATACATTTCAAGTTTAGCAATCAGGAGCCCGCCTGGAGAGCATGGGAATACATTTCAAGTTCAGCAGTCAGGAGCCCACCTGGAGAGCACGGGAATACAATTCAAATTCAGCAGTCAGGAGCCCACCTGGAGAGCACGGGAATATAATTTATGTTCAGCAATCAGGCATCCACCTGGAGAAAGGGAAAGCATCTCAAAATACAGTTCAAGTTCAGCAGTCAGGCGTCCACCTGGAGAAAGGGAAAGCATCTCAAAACATAGTTCAACTTCAGCAGTCAGGCTTCCATCTGGAGAAAGGGAAAGCATCTCAAAGTACAATGCAAGTCGGTAACAAAGGAATTTCACCGGGAGAATACAAGTCAACAAGGCAACAGGAACTGCAGGAGCAAGTTTGAAGATATAGATAGGATTTTTTGTAACTCATAGATCATAGTCTAGTCTAGCTTCTTTTTATTTTGACATGGTGTAATAAGGGGTTCAGTAAGCAGTAGCAGCAGCAGCAGCAACAGTGAAATCATAGCTTAATGGTAGTCCCAGCTACCAAACATTCCTGAACTACACTGACCTGATTCCTTTTTAGCCAAGGATATGTAGGCAACCTCAGAAGCAGGGTGCGTTCAACTCTTTCAAAAATGTTTCCCACGGAGTATTCAAACGGGTAAAAATCGCTCGTATCCGCTCACTTTATCTTTGCACGAAAACTCTTCGTGTTTCCGAGCAAAGAGGGGCAGCTGTGAGCACGTGATTTTTGCCCTATACGAATTACTCCCATAAATTCAAAACAAAATAATTTCTTTCATTGTTTGCAATTTTGTGGATTTTTGTGGCATTTTCTGTTAATTGTTTGCATTTTGTCCGCGCATTCTAATTAATGAAAAATACAAATATATATGTGCATTTGCATTTAGGATTTAACTTGACATGTTAGGATTAATTAAGTAATTAAGTTGTTTATAAAAAGGAAAATCACACAAAAATAGTTTAATTTGCATTTTTTAATTTTGACTTTGATTTTGAGTAGCTTTCTTTTTAATTTGTTTTTTTATTAATTGTGACAATTATCATTTATGTTTAATGAATTTTTTAGGGTTAATTATGTTCTAGAAATTAATTAAAAAAAAAGAAGAGAAGAAAGAGAGAATTTTCGGAAAAAATGAAAGAAGTGAAAATAAATAAAAGAAGAAGCAATTTCAATTGGACCCATCTCTAATTTGTCTGCCCAGGCCCAATGATATTTTGTCCAAAACCTGCCCCAAATTGACCCCAAACCCGGCCCAGCTTCCCCGACCCGTCTCCCCTTAAAACCAAACGGTCCCGTTTTAATGACCCTGGTTCTGAGCCGTTCGATCTCGATCAGATCAACGGTAGGGAACTGATCCTCTTGGAAGTATAAAAGTGTCTGAAACCTATCACCCCCCCAATCTCACTTGTCTCTCTCAGAACCCCATACCTTTCAGAGATCGAACGAACCCAAGCCGCCGCCCCAAAAACCTCCAAATCCCACCGGCGGCGGCACCACCCAATCACCTCCAAAATCACACCCTAGAACCTCCTCAACCCCCTCTTCCCGAATTCACCCTCCATTACCTTCAAATATCATCAGAACCATTCGAATGTTAAATCATAGATGGGAAACCTAAATCCCCAAAATCCAAATCATCGAGTTGTCAAAAATTTTGAGGTCAAAATTGGCTTCAGTTGCGTGTTTTCACTTGGGAACACACGATTGAAGCCCATTTCAGTCAAAAGTCGAAGGTTCGGGGCTTTAATTCAAGACATCTTCAGGCTATACTTTAGGTATTTTTTTACCTTTCTGTTTCTCCTCTTTTTCTTTCATTTTATTTTAGGTATCAGGCTCCATTTCCTCACCTCACCTTTTCTGATTGTTTGCCTTTCAATTTTTCTTTTCAAATCTCTTCTGTTTGCATGATACGATTTAGTTGAATAGGTGAAGTTTTCTGTTGTTGATTATTACATTTGTGTGTTTTGCCTTGTTAAAGAAAAGAGAGAGAAGAGACTAAAGCAATTTCAGGCCTCCCCTGTGAAACACCATATCGGACTCATCTAAGGTTGAGGTTTAAAATTGGGCTTGAAGATCAATTAAGTCTAAAATGAAGGGGGTTTAATTCAGACCCATCCACTTGGGTCATATGGACTCGGGATCTGCTTGGTTGGGAGGGTAAATTAACAGGGGTTCAGGGATAGTTTGGGAAGTTTGGGGATGGGAATCTTTTGCTAACTAACTGAGAAGCTTCTAGGAAGCTGGGTGGGGGGTTTAATTTGAATTTCAGATTTTTAACTAAGGGTAGTTAAGCTAGAACGAAAATTGGAAAAGGGCCTAAATGCAAAACTAAAATCTGCTATTTGCCCTACTTCCCTTGCCTATAAAGGCACCTTTTCTTGCCTTTCAAGGCAGAAAAAGAAGAGATAAAAATCTAGAAATACAGGGTCGGCTGAAAAATTCTACTGTTCTATTAAGCTTCTTCAGTGATCCTAAGTTTCTGCATTTAAAAAAGAAGTTCTAATTCTTTAATGTTAATATGGAATGAATTTGGGTCTCTTTTAAAGCACTGATTGAAAGTTCGCTGGGTTTATTCATTCCAATTGTCCTTTTGGTTGATTAACTCTATTCCTGGGTTTGAACTTGGTCCATTGGTTGATTTTGGTTGCTGATCTCTGCTGCATGGCTGCTTGGCTGACCTTTGCCTTCTTTGTTTTATTTCAATATACATGTATGCCTTGGATCTGTTGTGTATGAGGTACAAGCATGAGTTTATGTAATTCAGGATGAAGCAATTAATTGATACCAATCTCCTGTTATCTGTTTAGCATGAACTTGTTTTAGTCTGTTTAGTATAGTCTTACTTGTATGCAACTTTGTTTAGCTAAATCTAGATTCAACCTTACAAAGGTGTAATTGACTTAACAACATTTAGACCTCAAGACATGTATTAATCCTGGACTGAAATCTGCAAGTCTAATGGGCTGAAATATTTAATTCTGATTTCAAGGTCATAGGTTTTGAAATATATTCATTGCAGTTATGAGATATTAAAGTAGTTTTGCCGACAATCATGACAAAGTTTGTCCCTGCTTGGCCTTAGAATTTGATTTGAGTACCTTCAGCAAACATCTTAAGTTCTTTGAGAATTCGAAGGGGTTCCAATGGAAGTCGATTGGATCCTGATCTCTTTACTGTTAAGGGTTAAATGATGCTGGTGAAGTCGTGTTGCTTTTAGTTTTTTTTTTTGGGAATTGTCTTTGTGAAGTTGTCTATTGAAAAGAACACGAAGTTGTATTCAAGCATCTTTTGAAATTGATATTTAAATGTAGTCAAGCCTGATTGTTTGATAATCACTGCAGTTGTGAGTTCCAAAATAATTGCCTGTTCATGACATGTGGAAACAGTTAAGCTTCATGATTAATGAGTAATTTGCATATGCGTTCTGAATTTGATCAACAACATTTGAAGATTAATTTGAGTCCTTTAAAAGAGACGATCCAGCAGTGTGCATTGGGCCGTGGAGCTCCCTTTTGGGCCCAAATTCTGAAGTGGTGTGCCCCCTTTTCCCCTCCATTATTAGATTTGGGCTCAAATTGGGCCCAAAGCTTAAAAATCATTTGAACTAGAGGTTAGTGGTCCCTGTCATATGAGGGTTTTCCTTTCTTGACGCCATTGCTGGGCCCAAATCCCTTCTATTGATTGGCCCAATTCGTGTTCTTATGTGACCAGGCCGGTTTGAATTTAATATTTGGGTAATTACAATTTTAGCAGCCTTTTAATTAATTTAACACTTCTTTAGCATTGGAGAGGTGCCATAATGAATAAATTATGTAATAAGCTGCGGCCCTCATGGGTTAGTTTAGAGACCTTTAAATAGAATAATTCGAGGTGTGCCATGCCAAATAAAAATGACAATTGCGTGGCCCTCGTTTTAATTAATTTTAAACTCAACCTTAGAATTCGAGGCGCGCCATTTAGCAAAATTTCATGGCCCTCGCAAATCTAAAACGCGTAGTTGCTTTAGGCGCGTGCTTTAATAATATTACCTTCCTAAACTCGGGTGTGCATTTCATGTGACCCAAATCTAAATCCCTGTGACGTTGAATAAAATGTGTTTCGGATTACGGGTGCATTTCATGTGACCTGATCCAAAGACATGTTTTAGACAACATTAAAATCTTCTTTTAAAAAATGAATAAAACAGTTAAAAGTAAAAATACTCATAGGTTTAAAATTGTTTTAAAATCAGATAATTATGCCAATAATAACAGTTGAGTGACCGTACTAGAACCACGAAACTCGGGAATGCCTAACCCCTTCTCCCGGGTTAACAGAATTCCTTACCCGGATTACTGGTTCGCGGACTGTAATACAGAGTCAACCCTTTCCTCGATACGGGATTTGAACCGGTGACTTGGGACACCATTAATCTCCCAAGTGGCGACTCTGAATTCTTTAAATAAATATATCCCGTTTCGATTGTCCTTTAATTGGAAAAACTCCTTTTATTATACCCCTTCCGGGGGTGTAGTAAAAAAGGAGGTGTGATAGTGTTATCATAGAAGATGGGGATACAACCAACATGACTTTCAAAGTCCATTAATTACTGTTTGATCCATAACAATTGAGCACAACATGAAGCAGCAACAACATACTCAACTTCAGCAGTAGATAAGGCCACATAATTTTTCTTTTTTGTGGCCCAAGACACAAGACATGAGCCAAGAAAGTGTGCCATCCCTGAGGTGCTCTTTCTATCCACAAGAAACCTGCATAATCAGCATCGGCATATTCCACTAGATTGAAATTACTACCTTTTGGATACCATAGACACAGATCAGTAGTGCCTTTTAGGTATCTCAAAATCCTCTTGACAGAAGTAAAGTGAGACTCCTTTGGATTCACCTGAAATCTTGCACAAAGGCCTACATTGAAAATAATGTCAGGTCTGCTAGTAGTGAGATATAACAAAGAGCCAATCATTCCCCTATACAACTTCTGATCAACAGATGAACCAGGTTCATCTATATCCAATTTTGTGGTTGTTGCAATAGGAGTGTCAATTTCTTTGGATGTTCCTTTCCCATTTGTTGTTGAGGAATATGTTCATGGACAGGTTCCCTCGAGGTTTGAACATGTTCATAGTGTTTTCATAATCATCAACAAGCACCATCACATATCTCTTACCACCTCTGCTTAGTGTTTTCATTGGACCACAAAGATCCATATGGACCAGTTCTATCGTCCTAGTGGTGCTTACCATTTTCTTGCATTTAAAAGAGGATCTTACCTATTTTCCCCTTGCACAAGCCTCACAAACTTTATCTTCCCCGAAATTGATGTTAGCCATCCCTATCACCAGGTCCTTGGAGACTAATTTGTTGAGTTGACTCAGACTGGCATGTCCAAGTCTCTTGTGCCAAAGGAGGGGATCATTATGCAACACATTTAAGCAAGTGAGTTCATATTCTGAAAGTGTGGACACTTCTACAACATATATGTTGTTCACTCTTTTTTCCAACAAAACAATCTTGTCGGTGGTAAAATTAATCACAAAGCATTTGGTAAAGGTGAATGCTACCATGTTACCTTTATCACACAATTGTGATACACTTATTAGACTGTACTTCAGTCCATCTATCAAGTAGACATTCTCAATAGAATGAGAATCAGTCTTACCTACCTTTCCCAATGATCTCACATTTCTTCCCATTTCCAAAGGAGACATTACCTCCTTTGAGGTCCTCAAGTGAAAGGAACTGGTTCTTGTTTCCTATCATGAGCTTTGAGCAGCCACTATCCATGTACCATATTTGGCTGATCCCGTCCACTTGGACCTAAGGATGGCAAGTGGGCCGGTCCAGGACCGGGACCAGCTCAGGATCGCGGACCAAATGGTCTTCTTGGCCTAAACGGGCCTGAACCGGTTAGAATCGGCTACGTGGGCCTGGTCCGATCTTCTAGGCCGGTTCCTCACTTTAGGACCGGTAGGCCCGGGACCATTTAGGACCGGGACCGGATCGGTCCTTGGCGAGCCCAAACGGTCCCAAACAGTCCCAATGGTCAAAAATTTTTAAATTTTTTTTTGCCTATTTGGGCATTTAAAAAATAGCCGTTGGGTCTACCAAAATAGCCATTTAACCACCCAACTTTGTTTTAACCTCAAGCGTTTTATAATTACACCTTTTAACTATAAATACTCCCCCCCCCTCATTCTTTCATTTTTCTCACAAATCATCAATCTCTCTCTAGTTTTCTTCTATAATTGCTACTATTGCTTACTTTATTGTTATAATTTGTGAAAAAATTGTGAAGTCGGTGAATTGAATTCTTCAAGTCTTCAATGATAATCAATTTTCAACAAGTTGTTTGTCAATTCGATAAACTCGTTCCAACTCTTAATTTTTAATATTATAGTTTTGTTTGTTTTATTTATTTTCTATTATTTGATTAATTAAGACGTCTTCCTTAAAAAATATTTTGGTAAAAATAAGGGAAAATTCAAGAGTGGCGAATCTAGTGGCCAATCTGTTCTTCCTCCACTGCCCCCGGCTCACCGACCCAAACCCTATATCCATCCTACACCTGCTATTCTTGATAGCGATAATAGTTTATTACCATTTACTGAGAGTCAATTTTTCCATAATGTTGGATCTGGTGAACAATTAGACCACGAATTAATGAATGCTCTTTATTCTAATCCAACTATTGATGAAAACGATGAGGAGGAAATAGATTTTGATGAAACCCAACCGGATGACAATACACCCACTAGTCCTGCTCCTGAAGTTAATCCAACCAGTGATAATCCAAATGATGCCCCGTTTGATACTCCTGTTACTGCCCCTACTTTTTCTAGACAATGTACCAAACGGACAGAAACATCTATTGTTTTGCAATTTTTTACTCAACTAATTCCACAAAATAAGGCTAAGTGTAAAACTTGTGGCAAAGAGTTAGCTTTTAAATATTTTGGAGGTCGGGGTGGGGGTGGGGGACGGGAACTTTGGCTAGACACATATTGATACACCCTCAAGATAAAGTCAAATATCTTCGTGCCAAAGCTTTGGTCGAGGGGACAAGTGTACCTACTCCTAGTCAGTCTAGTACCGGGTCAAATCAATTTCAACCGTGAATTAACACTGTTACTGGTAGTATTTTATATTATGATCCAAAAAAAGATCGGGAAGAATTGGCAAAAATTGTTACTTTTATGTGCTTACCCTATAGTTTTCCTTCTGACCCTAACTTTGTGCATTATATTAGAATTTTTTTTAATCCTACTTGTAAAGGTTTTCCTCGCACAACCGTAAAGAGCGATATTTTTAAATATAAACATGAATATGAACAATATTTGCGCTATTTATTTACTCATATAAATTATCGTGTTGCTATTATAACTGATATTGGTAGAAGTGGTAATGACTGTGATTACCTTACTATTACCAGTCATTGGATTAATGAGGATTTGATAATGCAAAAGCGCATTATTGCTTATAGAATAATTAATTCACGTCACACAGGGCAGTTTATTGCTAGCATAGTTACGGATATTTGTAGATATTTTTGCATTACTGATAAAATAATGTCAGTTTCAATGGATAACACTACTAGTAACACAAAAGTTGTAGCCTTACATACCGCTACACTGAGTCTTGCATTTAGCAACATTTTTCATGTTAGATATATTTGTCATATTTACCATTTAATTGTGGGTGATGGTATGAGAATTTTAAATATTAAAATTGAAAAGGTTAAAATGGCTTTTAACTAGCTTTTTTATTCAAACCGTAGAAGTAGACTTAGAGAATATTTTAAAAGATGCGATGGATTTGGCCTAAGAGAAAGAAAGGTTCCTAAATCTTGTCCAACTAGATGGAATTACATGTATGAAAGATTAGTTGTTGCATATGAATATAGAAACCCCATAAACTCAATTTTTAATGCTTATGTAAGTAATGATGATGAGCACCTTACAAATGCGGATTGGGCGAATGTTAAAATGTTTGTAGATTTTTTAGAAAAGTCTAATATTGTTACTAATGAATTTTCTGGGGAATATTATCCTACTATTTCTAACTATTTAGTTTATATTACAGAACTTGCAAATTTAGTTGCTCATTTTTCAGAGGGCGGGGAAATTTATAAACTTGCTATTGATTCTATGAGAAAAAAAGTTTAGAAATATGTTTTCCCTATTTCCCCTATTTATGATGTTCCTGCTTAAATCCTTGTATGAAATTAGGAGGTCCTCAATTTTGGTATGAAACTGTTTATAAAGGTTTAACACTTGAAGATGAGGAGTTGTCTAAACTTTCGGAAGCAATAGCCTCAACTAGAATAAATGCCAAACTATTTATAATTATTATCAAGTTGCATTAGATAATGCTAAACCAAATGTTCTGACTCCTTCTTCTTCTGATTCTCAATCATCTGGAAGAACTACGGGAGTAAGAGCACTTGGTGCTTGGGCGGGGTTTAGGGGTTCTCAAGGTTCTACTAGTAGTGATTTTTCACAACTAAATGAGCTTGTAGTTTATTTGTCACAGGGAATTGAGAAAGTGAATCCCGATGGCTTCTTTAATCTTTTGGAATGGTGGAAGACAAAGAAAACCACTTTCTGGTTCTTTCAAGGATGGCCCGAGACATTTTAACTATTCAAGCTTCAACAGTGGCATCGGAGAGCGCTTTCAGTCAAGCAAGACTTCAACTCGGAGATTATAAAGCGTCTATGAGGGAGCTTGGAAAAATCAGTACTTTTCAGAGATTGGGCGGAAAGAAGAAATTTTGGATTTGCTGAATCAAAACCAGAGGTAGACGAAGCTTACGAAGAAATGCTAGCTGAACTTGTAGAGGATTCTGCTTCGCCCGAAAGCGGTGATGACCAAGCTTCTTTTCTGCAACCACAAACGGAAATTCCTCCGGACCTTAATTGATTTATGAAGTTTGTAAGAGATACCATGTAACTTGTATGAACAAAAATTAGTATGTAGTATGTAACTTGTATTTTGGCGCATCTTGATTAGTTTCTTTTTCGTCTCAATGGTGGTATTAGCACCTTGTTGTGCTCATTCCATAGGGGGGGAGGGGAGGGGGAAGACTAAGAAAGATATTGCCATATTTTTTTAGTGCTATAATAAAATTATAACGCATTGTTTTGAATATCTCTTTACAATATTTTTGTCTTTAAATTTGAATTAAAAAATTTAGGTCACAATTTTATAAAAAAATTTACAAGGAATTGCCTTAGATATTTTTATTAACATCTTTTTTTGTCTAATTTTTATAAAATTTAAATAAAAAAAGTATCCGTTGGGACCACTTAGCCCGCGGGCCGGGACCGTTTGGCCAGGGACAATTAGTTCGTGGGCCCGGTCCCGGGGCGATTCCTACAAAAAGACCACCAGGACCGGGATCGTTTGGCCCATTTAAATTGGGACCGGGACTGAGACCGGTTGGACCAACCCACTTAGCCCACTTAGGCCGGGACTGGCCCATTTTCCACCCTTACTTGGACCTGTAAAAGAAAATCAGGGGTTAGTCTTAGGAACCCAAACTAGTTTGCGTCCCTTTTTATAGGCAAAAGGATAAATTAAATTCTTTTTAGCCCAACTTGGCATCCTATTTTTCCATTGGACAAATTCTTTGTTCTTTTGACTTGTCTTTTCTTTTGCAGTGCATTTATTTTTATAGTGACCTGTTTTACCACAGTGTGTGCAACTATTGTTCTCAAGAAGTGTGAGGTACTTGCTTTTGGGATCCCACTTAGGTGCAGAGTTTTCAAAGCCAAGTCCCCTTCTGTTGCTACTATGGTGTTCTTGTAGCAATGAAAGTGCATCAGAGAACCTGTTCCATTTACATGTTCTATCTAACTCATGCTTAACCTTAGTCAAATCCTCTTTCAGGATTCTTACCAGTTTATCCCTTTCATAAAGGTCATCTTTTATCTTTCCTATATTTTTTTCTAGTGAGAGTTGTATGTCACTAGCTATTTCATTACATGTTCCTAACTTCAATTTCAGATTTTCAGATTTAAGTTCTAAGACATATGTATCAATTGCATGAACCTTGTTCTTCATAGCAGTATTTTCCTTTTCAGTTTTACAAATATTTATTTCCAAGTTTTTGGGGCTTTCTAGCACAAGCAACTCTTTCTAGGACATTAGGGCTTTCTAGCACAAGCAACTCTTTCATTAGTCGTCTACAAGAAGGTGTGAGGCCTAAAAATAGTATTCACAAGATGGTTTTGCACATAACTCCGTTGGTTATTTTTTGGTATGGAAACATATAAATGCTTGTAAATATGGGGACCAAAAGAGGATGTGGCATAGAGTCATGGAGCATCAGGCATGGTGGACCATTAAGATGGCACTTGGCATGACTTTTCCTAACTGTGAAGTTGGGAGTAATTGCAATGAGCTATGTAATATTGTGGAGAAGTTTTAGACCAATTCCTAAATGGAAAATTGTACAGTGGGGATAGACCTCCAGTGCAAAGAGTAAAGATTAACACCGATGGAAGCTACTCCTCTGAGAAGGCTGGCATTGGCGGGATTTTTAGGGATCATACAGGGAGGTTGATCATGGTCTTCTCTATACCCTCTGTATGTACCAGTAACAATCAAGCATAAGCAAGTGCAACAAAATTTGGATTGAACTGGTGTTTACAACATGGGTTTCAAGACTGCATACTTGAACTAGATTCTTTGATGACAGTAGATATGACAAGAAGAAGGACTCTAATAACCTGAAGTTGAAGGCAACCATTGATGAGATCTCTCTGTTGCTTCTGCAAGTTCATTGTACCATTACTCATTGCTACATAGAAGCCAACCAGGTGTCAGATGGATTAGCTAAGAATGCTGCACACTCCGATAAATCTCAGATATATTTTGACTGGAAAGAAATTCCTAGAACTGCAATAGGTGCCTTTCAGTTAGATAAGATACAACTACCTAACATTAGACTTAGGTATGACAAGGCTAACTTCTTTGTAAGTTGATGTGTATAACTTTTGTTGGACCGATGAACTATTATATCAGTCCATCTGTGTTTGAGTGTTGGCGATGCCGCAATGATGCAAGTTTATGGTGGATATACAAGGAACACCCAATGTTATTTGGGGGTTATTAAAAAAAACAGTGGTGAGCTACTGTGGTGCTTTATTTTTTTGTTACTGCTTATGGTTTCTTCTTTAATTACGAAATGAGTTTTTTTGATTTACTAATGTTATTATGACAATTGATGAGTGGGGTTTGTTCTTGACGATATTTGGAGGTTATTTTTAAATTTGAGATCATTTGGAGTAGATTTAGATCTTAAATTATGTATAGGATTTTTGAAATTCAAAGAACAAGTTTCTGTTTGTAGGCAATTCGCACTTTAGACTTATTTGGCCTTAAGCGCATAAAAATATCTATTGCACTTCAAACCTATTTGGCCTTATGTGCATCTGAAGAACAAATTCTCGCTTCAGACCTAGTTGGCCTTAAGTGCATGAAAACATTTGTTACATTTCAGAACTATTTGGCCTTAAGTACATCTAAAGTTCAACTTTTCTCATTTCAGATCTATTTGACCTTAAGTGCATGGAAATTTACCAATCGTTGCACTGTAGACCTATTTGGCCTTAAGTGCATCTTACACGTAGTTTTTGTACTTTAGACTTGATTAGCCTTAAGTGCATTGCATTTCAAACTAAAATATTTTCAACTTCAGGTCTGAAGTTGATCCTAAAGTAGGTAGACTTGTAAATTTTTGTGCAAAGTGGGTATAACTTCAATTGTGACCCAAAAACTAGGTATAGATGCAAATGCCCTATTTAGAGAGGGTAGTAAATGATAACTAGGGATTTTAGCCTATTATTTGCTCTCTTTTGATTAGGTTTTAGGTCGAAAATGCGTAAAGGTATTCCTGAAAACTGACTTAATGTGCTTGCTTGCAGGGTTTGGTCAAAATGAGGCAAAGAAGCCATAATCAACTCATGAAGGAGTCAAACTTGCACAAATCCAAGGCAAAGACTGGAGCACTGACAGCGGCAGAAAAGAGCGGCCGCGTAAGGACTACCGCTGACGCGACCACTATTACGCGGTCCGCGAAAGTGAGATTCAGAGAGGCTGTTTTTGAGCTCAAGAACCAACGCTGACCGTGATGGAAAAGCACGGCCGCGAAATCTATAGCGCGGACGCGAATGGATTTTCGCTGAGAGCTTCTATCAAGGTTCAGAGACTCTACGTTTTTGGCTTAAATAAAGAATGCGGTCCGTGTCCAAATTATGCGGCCGCGTCTATTTCTCACGCGGACGCAGTTGAAAATGTGCGATCCGCGAATTCAAGCTCTAGCCAAGCCCAGTTATGAAGAAACACAGACCGCGCTCATTATTCCGTGGCCGCGAAAGATCAAGCGCGGACGCGGTCAGAATTACGCGTTAGCAAATTCTCCGCAGGGGCATTTTTGTCCGAAAATTTCAGCTTAGTATAGATAGACCATTTTGATATTTTTAGGTCAGATTTTGTTAGAGAGAACACGTGAACAACTGGTTTTTACCTTTTTGAGTAATTTTAGAGTAGATTTATCTTCAATCTTTAGATTTTCATCTTGTATTTGAATATTATGGCTTATATTTCACCTTCATATTTGATTTCTACTATTATTATGAGTAGCTAAACCGCATAGCTAGGGTTGTGACCCAACCCTAGTGTGGGTATTTAATGGGTCTTGAATTTTAGGGCTTAATTGTTTATGAGTTAGTGATATTTAGCCTAATTTATGCTTTAATTGTAGAATTGGTGGTTGCAAATACTGATTCGTGCCTTTATGACTTAGACTCTTCTTGAGAAAGAGGGACTAAGTCTAGTAAAATTAGGCTAACAAGGAATTGGGGTGAATTCAAAAGATTGATAGCCCCGATTAAAGAGTTAAATCTAGAGATAGTAATACCCAACTTGAGCCAATATCATTTGTTATGCATGAACACCCATTTGGACTTGAGAAAGACAAATTGGGCAAAGTCACTCAAACTACCGAGAGGTATAGCGTGAGAATTTATGTGTGATGGTTATATCACGACCCCAATCATAACAAGCTTCCCCTGAATTCTCGATACCCGGTAGATATTCACCTAGGTAAAAGTCACTACCCTATTGCCTTTTTAACACTTGAAAACTTCCACAAAAATAGTGTACTTAGCTTATTCTAGCATATTATAATTAGAATTAGAAGTATAATCAATCATAACCATGTTTTGAGGTGCAATTTGGAACAACACTCACATCTAGATTAGTTAGATACCTAACTCCCTATGGAAATCGATCCCGACCTTTGTTGGGCAAAACTGCATCGACCATCCTTGCTACTCAATAGTAGTACAGGCTTGGTACCGATCAGTAAATATGTAGACTTTACCCCTACCTTGTGCAGGTTGAGAGGTTATTTTAAGTAGACCCTCGGCTTATGCAGACAAAATCATAGCGATAAAGAAAATGAAATATAGTAGTGAAACAATCATGGATTGCAGTAACAACAACGAGATAGTAACAAACCATAGGAAAAACAGTTTCATGTAATAATAGAAATCAAAGAATAAGACAAAATAAGAGCTAGAATAAAACTACCGGTATGGAAGAGAAGTATGATCTATTACCTACTAAATTTCTATCATAATCTTCGACCTCTACAACCTTCGGTCAAATTTATTAAACTATTTTTATATTTAACAATTAGTTGTCGAAACTTGAATGTGGATTGTAATATCAATATAAGTTTAACTTATATACACTAGCTATAGGTCATTCAAAAGATTTTACTAATTACTTGTCACAACAGATAAATACAATATAATTGTCACGACCCAAAATTTACTAGTCGTGATGGCACCTAACCCAACCCTCTAAGTAAGCTAACTAACATCTGTCCAGTTTCAATAATATTTAACAGGACAATTAATCAAAATAAATTATCTAAATCTTATACATTTCCCAAGGACTGGTAGTACAAATCATGAGTTTCTAAGAATAGAGTTTACAAAGCTGATATTAAGTAATACATCTTCTGTTTGACAAGTACATAAACAGGGTTTTATAAATCTAAGGCTACCATGAACAAGAGGCAGCCACAACAGGGACGCAGGTACACCTTCAAATTCAGCTCCCATCGAACACAGCACAACAACAGCCAACATCTGCATGCAATGTGTGTCGTGCCCCCTTTTTTCCTCCTCGCAGAGAAAGGTCCGGGTTTCGACATTCCATGGGGTAATAACTCTTTTCCTTTTGGGAATTGGTTTTTTTTTGAAGAGTCCCCACCTAACATATTATGGTGCATTAGGGCACCTTGAGCAATTAACTCATGGACTAGTTTGCATTACCAGAGATTTAGGATAAGGGCTCGAAATAACCTTTAGGGGAAGGTGTTAGGCACCCCTCTCGGTCCACAACGGTGGGTTGCAACCCGACTTATACTTATGAATTGTTCCTTTTAATAAATAAATAGTTTAAACACATACTTGCAAATAAAGGCATATTTTGGTACTTTAAACATATGTAAGTAATGAAACAAAGGAAAAGACTTTAACAAGTGGCACATATATAAAGGAAAGTAAAATTTATTTAAACGACGGGGATTGGGAAAGAGGGGTCCTAGGTTGGTTAGCCTACAGGATCACCCCACACAATGTTCAGTAATCACTCCTCAATGAGGGACTGCACATGACATTAGCACGTAGTCATCACATCCTTACTACCCAATTCCCTCCCCTTGTTCATAGCCTAAAGCGTTCTATTAACCTTGAAAATGTCCTATGCGTACACTACCGGTCCCTTCCTCGTGGCCCTGGAGGTATTTTAGGACCTCTATTTTGGGCAGTTCTAGACCATCCTAAGGTATTTAAAGGGGAAAAGTCTAAGCGTCAATCAAAACAACTAGGACTACACATGAAGAAGGAACATATAATGGCTCACATTTTTACCTCCACAAGCAGAACAATTAAATGCATGTCTCAAACAATTGTTTCAGATATAAAACTTAGAACATGATATCTAGGTGAGCAGGAAGTATACAGCATGAGTTAGGACCAAGTGTCAGAGACCTATTAGCTTGCCTACTGGTTTTAGACCTGTGAATGCGAGTAGTTTTAAATAACAAAGCGCAGTTTTATAGCTGAAGGATTTTAATCGCCCTATAGGCTTGCCTAAGAGCATATCGGTGACGTCCTAAAAGCATGATATCTATTAGGAATGCGGTAAAACAGTGATCAATTTTAAATGAACAACTTGAGATCCTATAGACATGCTTTCTAGCGGTACCAATTTAAGGCAGTATTTGTAAACTTATTTAAAGAAGCAGACAGATTAATTGAATTGAACCAATTCAGAATGAACAAACATGAATTAAACTGATTTATTTAACTAAACTGGTTTAAGTTCTATAGGCATGATTTCTACTAGAGCTGATTTTAATTCCTATAGGAATGGTATCTAATTATTAAAAGCTGACTCTTGAACTTATAGGCATGATCTCTATTATTAGAGCCATTTCAGATCCTATAGGCATGGTCTCTAATATTGTGGAAGTAAAGCAAACATAGCAAATATATTTAAATTAACACAACCCTATAGGCATGGTATCTACCCAATTTAACCCATAATATATATATATATATATATATATACACACTACCCTCCCTTATCACTAAACACCCCACAGTTTGTTTATAATAATTATTAAAGACCAATAAACTAAATAAAAATACATAAATAACAGGAGTTAATCTATAGGGAGCCTGCAGTAGGCCCAAATGACTTCCAAGCCTCCAATAGCCTCAAAATGCCAAAGTTCCATAGCCAATCTCATGTCTAGGTGCGTTAGAGTTCCCTAAGGACCTCGAGGATCCCAGGCAGTGTTCACACCTAGACCTTTTCTCAAATAATAACTGATTTAGGTGCATTGTGGAAAGGCCAACTCTGACATGCCAGAGTTCAGAGAGATCTCAAGGATCTTAAGGCAGTACACATATCAGAGGGGCAGAACCTAGTATTCTAAGAGCAAGTGGAAGTGCATAACAGTTGAAAGAGTTTAATAGAAAGGTCTTAAGACTGAAAAGAATTTTTGAAAACCATTAGTTCTGAAACAATTTGAGGAAAAGTGTGAAGAAAAACAATTGGCAATCTGAACCAAGTCATAGAACAAGTTTAGGAACAACTTTTACACAAGGGGATAGGGGGTTGTACAGATGCAGCCAAGATCACAGCAGAAACATGCATCTAAACCACGCAACTAGAATTACTTTAAAGAGATTGACTTACTTAGTAGGAGTGAAGCAAAATAGACAGACTTAAATAAGCATGCTGGGCAAGTATTAACAATGGAGGCATGCTAATTATTTAGAAGCAGAGTTTAGGAAAGACAATAGTTAGTCCAAACATATGCAGACATGCTAAACAAGACAGCAAACAGGCCAGTAAAGTGGAAACATACTAATCATAAGTTTGAATGGGAAATATTAGACATGCTTGGATAAGCAGTAGACAGAAACATGAACAGACTTAAGCCATATGAGCTAAAACAGTAAGTAAACACATAGGTTTGATTCTTAAATTTAATCAGAAGCATACCTAGTTAAAGAATGAAAAGCACAAGATGTGGGGGTAGTGTGCAACTTCCAGCCTTGGCTTGCAGCCGGCTAGAATGGCAAAGATCACAAGTAGCAAAGAGAGCATAAAGAGAGCCTTTTGAGTGTAAGAAGTAGTGGTTTTGAACTATATTCGATGTTTGGAAGTTAAAATAAGAGGGGGTTTATATAGTAATCAAAAGATCAACAAAATAAGGTAAGAGATCAATCAAGTAGCAAATCAGGGATATTTGTGGAACCAATCACATATGTAAATAAGCAAGTACTTCCCTTAATCAAGGGATAATCAAATCAACGGTAAAAACATGCTAGGTATTTAAGGAAAAGAATCAAGCAGTGGCGTGTGACGACCCAAAGGGTCATCACCTGTTTCCTTACTCATTTCGTTCTTCTGAGGCCTTGAAACCTCGTTTAGGATTGCCTTGATTTGCGTGCGCAGTCCGGGCGCGTAGCCGGAAAGCTTAAATATGAATTGTATGAGAAAATTCAAAAATTTGATATTAAAATGAATAAATTCGACTTCGGTCAACATTTTGGGTAAACGGATCCGGAACCGTAATTCGACGGTCCCGAAGGGTCCGTAGGAAAATATGGGACTTGGTCGTATGCCCGGAATCGAATTCTGAGGTCCCAAGCCCGAGAAATAAATTTTTGTGTGAAATTATTTTTTGGAAATATTTGAGGAAATTGGAAATAAAATTTGATTAGAAGACTATGGTATCGGGCCCGTATTTTGGTTCCGGCGCCCTGTACAAGTCTTATATATGATTTAAGCACTTTCTGTAAAGTTTGGTTGAAAACGGACGTCGTTTGACGTGTTTCGGACTTAAAATGGAAATTTGATGTTTTATGAAAAACTTGGAAGAAATCATGAGTTTTGAGGCTTGATTCGATGTATATGATGTTATTTGGGCGATTTGATCGCACGGATAAGTCCGTAGGATGTTTTTGAGGTTGTGTGCATATTTGGTTTGGAGCCCCGAGGGCTCGGGTGAGTTTTGGATAGGTGTCGAATTGCATTTTTGAATTTTGGAAAATCTGGTATGAACAGGCCTGCAGGCTTCGCATTTGCGAAGCCTGGTTCGCAAATGCGAAGGCTGGATCGCAAATGCGAAACCAGCCCAGGCCTGCCTTGGCTCGCAAATGCGAAGCATTACTTCGCAAATGCGAAGATTGAGTTTTCGCAAAAGCGATGGAATTGTCGCAAATGCGAAGTCATCCAGCTGGGTCTGAGTTCGCAATTCCCATAATTGGTTGCGAACCCCAGTTCGCAATTCCCATATCTGCAGCCTGCATTTTTCCATACTTAGTCGAATTTTAGGCCATTTTTCATCCCACTTTCAAAATACAACTCCTTAGGCGATTTTTCAAGAACAAGTTTCATTCCAAATCATTTGTAAGTCAATTTTTACTCAGTTCCTTCATTCATTAACATCATTTAACATGTTTTCCACTTAAAATCAAGGATTTTCATGGGTGAAATTGGGGGTTTTGGGTGGAACCTAGGTTTTTCAAAAAATTGGGGATTTGGACCTCAATTTGAGGTCCGCTTTCAAAACAATTTACATATTTGAGTTCGTGGGGGAATAGGTAACCGGGTTTTGGTTCGAACCTCGGGTTTTGACCACGCGGGCCCGGGGGCGATGTTGGAATTTTTGGGAAAAACTTTCGGAAATTCATTTTTATGCATTCAAATTGATTCATTTAGCGTTTATTGATGTAATTAAGTAACTTGTGACCAGATTCGAGCGGATTGGTGGTGGAATCGAGGAGTAAAGCTATAATTGAGACTTGAGTTGAATTCAAAGCATCGAGGTAAGTGTCTGGTTTAACCTTAACTTGAGGGATTAGGAGTTGAGTCTAGTGCTATATTCTGGGCCGGGCCCGGGCCTAAATGGGCCAAATGGGCCGGGCCAAACGGGCCCGGGCGCGGGCTCAAGCGGGCTGGGCTTTGGCGATCCCGGGCTTCACGGTCCCGGGCTTCATGGGCTCAATGGGTGGAACCAGCCCATGACGGGCCTAAGCCCACATGGTCCTGGGCTAAATGGGCTGGGCTCACGGGCCCATATGGGCCTAACGGGCTTTTTTATTTCTGGGCTATTTTTTTTAAAATTTTTTTTGTTTAAGGCAATTTCTTGTAAACCATATATGTATATACTAATATAAATTGTTTTCTTATACATGGGTATATAAATATATGTAGTATATATAATATAGAAACCTAATTATTAAAGTGCTTGAAGAAAAAGTAAAATAACAAAACAATAGTAAAACTAAATTATCATGTATAATAAATTAATAACAAAGTAAAACATTAAGCATACATACGTCTAATAATTTTAAAATAACACAAATTATTGAAAAATCTTAAATACGAATTTTCGGATAAATACGCTCAAGACAATACTTTATATGCCTCCTTAAAATGCCTGTGGTGCACCCTGAACGAAAATTTAAGACTCTACCACAGTTCTTGCACTTTAATATTTGGCCTTCTTCATTTTCTTCAAGCACTTCAAAGTGTTGCGAAACAAATAAGCGCATTCTTTCCGAACGAGGCATGATTTAACTTGAAATTTGAGATTGAGACTTGAAGCCTTGAAAATTGGAGATTGAGAGAATGAGAGAAATTTAGATTGAGAAATGAGTATTGAGTATTGAAATGAAGAAGAGGGAGGGGGGTATTTATAGTTTTAGAGAAGGTTAGTTTTGTAAATTGAAAAAGAAAAAAAAAAATAGGCTATTTGTGCAATATGACCGTTGGCAATGGTCATTGGGGGTGGGGCCCTCTTTTTGAAAAATCTTGTATGGTTTTGTAGTATATATAGTATGTTAGTATATCTATCTATCTATCTATCTATATATATATATAGTATATATAGTATGTTATGTATATATATTTCCTTATATATTTTCTTGTAGTATATATTGTATGTTATGTATATATATTCCATTATATAATTTGTTGTAGTATATTTGTATGTTATGTATATATATTATAGCTTATAAAGAATTGCAAGTTAAAGACAAAAAAATATTGCAAAGAGATATTCAAGGGAATGACATGTTTTATAATTTTTATTACCAAAAATGGCATATCTTTCTTAGTCTTCTTCCCTCCAATGGAATGAGCACAACAAGGTGCTAATACCACCATTAAAAGGAAAAAAAACTAAAGAAGATGTGCCAAAGTACAAGTTACACCATAATCTACATTGTATCTCTAACAAATCTCAGAAATCCTTCAAGGTTCGGAGGAGGTTCCGTTGGTGGTGGCGAAAACGAAGCTTGTTCATCACCGCTTCCGGGCGAAGCAGCATCCTCCGCAAGTTCCGCTATCATTTCTTCATAAGCTTCGTCTATCTCCGGTTGTGATTCTGCAAGTCCAAAGTTTCTTCTTTCCGAGCGGATCCAATCTTTGAATAGTACTGATTTTTCCAAGCTCTCCCTCATAGACGCTCTATGATCACCTATTTGAAGTCTTGCTTGACTGAAAGCGCTCTCTGATGCAACTGTTGAAGCTTGAATAGATAAAATATCCCGAGCCATCCTTGCAAGAACCGGAAAATATTTTTCCCTTGCCTTCCACCATTCCAAAAGATCAAAGGTGCCGTCTGGATTCTCCTTTTCAAGTCCCTGCGACAATAAACTCGAAGCTCATTTAGATGTNTATATAGTATATAGTATATATAGTATATTATACTGTATATAGTATGTTATGTATATATATTTCCAAATATAATTCTTGTAATGTTTTGTAGTATGTTATGTATATATATTATA